>NW_019396019.1:600000-856574 GCF_000612105.2 Orussus abietinus | reverse complement strand
CCTGAATGTTTTCGGTAGTGACCGCAAAAAAAGGCCGGGGCGCCACCGCGCTGCCCCGTGATAGCCTCCGTTTGCCCAAAAATCATGGAAAAAGGTGCTTTACGGGGACAACGATTCTGAACGTATTTCTGACCCGATCGAGTTCAACGTGTGCTTGTTTTAAAGATAAAATGTTGACGTGTGTTTATATGGGACGATTTTCGAAAAAGCTATTCCTTCCTAGTTAAAAGTGCTTACAAATTTTGTTGTTGCATTTTTTATATGAAAATGAACACTTATCGAAAATCGCTCCCATATAAACACACGTCAACATTTTATCTTTGCAACGAGCACTCGTTGAACCCGATCGGTTCAGAAATACGTTCAGAATCGTTGTCCCCGTGAGACTCTGCAAACCGCTGGAGTGATGAGCGCCCTTAAAACTTGAACTCGCATCTCGAATCTCAAACCTCGATCTCAAACTCGAACTTACAATCGGAACTTACGAACTAGACTTTGCGACGTGGCTTTCGTCACAATAAAGGACGCCCAATTTTCGATTTTTGTGTAACGTAAAACTCTATTATCTGAACACACTTTCTAAAAGAACTAATTCTTATCACACTGGTTGGGCGCCAGCCACACGTCGGCGGCCCTAAATTCTAAATTCCACCTCAAAATTTCGCACTTGCTTCGCGGGTTCCCGGCCATAACGCGGCTACTTATTATACGTCGCGGTCGCCACTCGCGAATGCCATCACGTGTCTCGCTCCGCGCGATTTCCCCTATAATTCTTTCACTCGTGAATCCTGCCCTACGATGTCGCGGATTTTACCCTATAATCTTCGCGGACCTTCTCAAATAATTCTCGCGGATCTTCCCCAAAGATTGTCGCGGATCGTCCCCTAATATATTCGCGGATATTTCCCTATGATTTTCGCGGTTATTCCCCTACGACTTACTTGGGCGGGGATGTTCGGTGACCCTTTTTCAAATTGGTTGGTTTCTCAGACTCGTCGGTCTCTGTTCTGTATCTCAACAGTGCGCACTTGGACGAGCTCTTGTCTCGGCTGCAGCAACTCTCCGAATGATTGCCGGTCCCGGCCTGCACGTGGTGCCGGGTCTTTTTTCGACAGTCTCCGGGGCGCAGATTGGCCGAGCGGCCTCGCGAGCGGAGCTGTGATTGGCTCCGGCCCGGCGGCGCCGCGTCGGCCGACCAATCCTCCTGCGACCCCGGAGCAGCGCGGCGACGGCGACCCGGGCCTTGACGCGCACGACAGGACCGCATAAGCGGCCTAAAATCCTCAAACAATTTCAGGGCCGCATGGGCGAACCTTAAGGCGTACAGCCCTTTAAAGCCGTAGCCATGTTTCCGAACATCCCCTATTCCCCGAATCTCCCGGAGTCGATCCCAATCCTATACAAAACCCTTATATTCCCTACTTTCCCAGATTCTTTCCCATAATTTTCCCCAACTATATCCCCTAATATGTGTTCGGGCGTTCGCTAGTGACGCTCGCACGCAACTTATTAGCTCTAACGGTATGTAGGTCGGGTCGGTAGCTACTCCTTCCTCTTCGAGGACGCGATTTCCCTTTAATGTGGGGGAGCTACCGATCCACCACATTACAACTTATAGACTCATTCTCGTGCGAACTAATCTCTGAAGCAGATTCTTACGCCTGAAATTCTGTTCAAGGAGCTATCGTCGCTTCAAGGAAGAAACTAAGGTATTTGGAAATACGCACGCACACATACACACTCACGCACACATTTGTATATTCGCACGTTTATCTTTTATACAATAAACCTAGTGAAAACGAAACTCCATTTCTCTCCTTTCTTTACACCAATATCGATAAGTCCGCATAAGACTCGCTGAGGAGCCCACACTTTTCCTATTTCCTTTCAATTCCTTAATCGTAAGGAAGGCGCGGGGGCTAGGTCTCGCCCCCGACCCCCCTTCCATACACGACAAGAGTCATTTTCCTTTCGATTATACAAAATGCGCGGGGGCTCGCTCTCGTCCTCCCTTGTGTACTCGAAAATTTTCCTCTTTTCCTTCATTTCCTTAATCGTAAGGAAGGTGCGGGGGCTAGACCTAGAGCGAGACCTCCCCCTCTTTCCGTATACGGGTTCCTTTCCTTTTGCCCTTTCCCAGACGTAACAAGGGCAATCAACAGAGAGTGGACAGATTCCTTTCTCGAGGATCCGTATTCAGATTGGGTATTGAACGTATTATTTTGTACAAACTAATTTGGTTTTTATTATACATTATAATTTTGTTAAATATTTATCGCNTCGTAATTTGTTCAGCGTGAATGTAGAGACATACAATATATTATTATTTAATTAAAAAACATTTATTATTAATTTTTCAATCTTGAAGCTGAAATCCATCCTCGGCGGCCTCCTCCTCCTCCTCCTCCTCCTCCTCCTCGTCCAGCGATGTTTGCCCAAAAATTTGCCGAAATCCGTGGCACTTCTCTTCCAAGTTAATCCAGAACGTCTTCCATCGCTTGCGGTCACATCTGCACATGGCTCGAACGTGGTACACTCACGCAAGTATAATGAGCCACTTGGGATGCTGAAAAAGAAAAGGAAAATTTTATATTTTTTGCATCTTAGATAACTATTTTTCTCTCAATCTCCAACTTACCGGTGACTCCAATACCACGTCCTTTGCGAGGTTCTTCAGTATTCGAACTTCGCCCGCTTCCCAATGATATCGCAGCGGTCGAAAGAACAGCTGGTCTTCAGAGTCGCCGAGGTTGACCGGCAGGTCCCGCGATAGCAGATCTCAACGAGATCCACCGTAATGATGTAGTCCAACCCCTGTAAAATACAATAGAACAATGTTTTAGATACACGCACAATGGAAACAATCATAGGCTTATAGAATTATACGTACCATTATCTCTAGAAATTGCATTACATTAGCGTGGGCTTGGAGCGATTGGGTGCACATAATTATATGGTAGGATCTCTTACTTTCAATATCCACAGGTCAGAACGAGTATTGAATAGAACACGTTAATCGCGTCACGTCGTCCAATAGCGCGAAATGTCTAATTGTTTGCTAGTCCTCGATGCTGGGACTCGTGATCGCGTCGGTGTGATATGGTTTCACGCATTCATAATTGTCTTCGGTGCACCTTGTTCACATTCGCGACCATGATAACGTCTGCAAACTCGTAATATGGTACTTGTTCCCAATCACAAGGGAACATTCCCAAGTGTCCGCCTCCGATCTTATTGAGTTTCATATATATTGAAGAATACAAACATCTAAGAGATACGTGCATTTTTATATCTGCAATGGTCCACAATTAAGGGGTGAAACAACCCCCCCAAAGTTTAGCGAAAAATCGATTTTTTAAATATTTTTTGTAGGAGCAGTGGAGGGATTTCGACGAAACTTTGCATAAACGTATTCTGTATAAGGACGGTGGCAACACAATATTGTTCAGCAATGTTGCACCCCGTCAAGGGGGTGAACTACCCTTCAGGTGACATTTTTTTGTAATATCCATTAAACAAGCACTCCTACTTAAGCTCCACTTACGCGATGTGATTGCTCGCAAAAAATTAAGAAATACGCGATTTTTGCTTTTTCCAATAAACATTCACACATCGGTTGTAAACAATGAATGTAGGTGGTATTAGGGTATATCCCGACTACCTTTATTGGGTTATATCGTGACCAATTCATCGTACATAAGTCGTGTCAACGTGGTAATTCTTCAAAATGTCATTGATTTTCATGACATGCAATTATTTATAAATAAATTAAAAAATAGTTTCAGAGGTTAAAATTGTTTCGCAACGGATTCGACGATGCAGTCATCACCCGTTTCCAACTAGTAATACAATCTTCGTGGTGAAACGATAAAATTGGATTTTCACTGTTTTTACGAAAAAATAGAGTCAGCGATATTCGATACCTTAGGTACGAGAATAGTACGTTCAAGAAGAGTGTGCCTATAAATATTAATTCTGAAATTAATCAACAGGAAGTTATAAGAGAATATTTTTTACATCTTTATATAAAGCAGGAGATTATTTAATATTACTGATCATATTTATTACAGTAGTGGTATTCGTGGAGAAAGTGCTTTATACAAAATGCTTTTTTGCACCAAGAACACCGTTTCATTGCTGCTGCACCACAAACATTACATTTCATAACTGAACAGCTTTCAAAGGCAAAATTAACCGGGTTCGGGAAGTTTTCTAATCTTTCATCGATAAAACCACTTTTATACCATGCATATTGTGAAACAGGCTTTTATATCTAGGAGAAGACAACTGATTATGCATGAGTGAATGCAATTTTATGATATTATTCCGTAAATGAAGGTTAACGTCATAATTATGTAAACGGACAGTATCAAAAAAACGCCTCACAAAATTTTTCCATACTCAAAAACAACAGACATCTAAAGGTTGGATTCGACCAGTAGTTCCCTTTGGTATCATCATTGCCACAATATTTTTGTCGGCAGGTTTCGTTTTTTCAGTTGTATCGCCGCAGTGTCCACTCCAGGAGTCAAGCAGAAAAACGCTTTGTTGACCAATGTTAGGGTAGAGGACATCCTTCAACTACGTTTTAAAATGCTCTACAATTTTTTTAATCGCATTAATCATTATTAGTATACAAGTTAATAAATTAAAGGAATAAGTTCAAGGCGTCTTTATCTGAAGTTAGCTTGTCAGACTTAGAAGCCAAAGGAAAAATATTTTGTGGACGAAACAATATTTTTTCCACGACCGGTCCGAATTGGCCACTTGCTTCTTTCAATACTACCAACGATAGTGTTGAAAGTAAACGTCCATCACATGAAATTATTGGTTGGATTGTGTAGCTATGTGTTGTCGACGAAATTGATTGGGCAACATATCCCACTTTTTTTTTCCTTCATATGATAATGTCCGCCCCGAATGAATTTCTAGCTGAAATCCACTTTGGTCGGAATCATACACATTTTAGGCCCCGTACTGCGCTACCAGTGGTCTTACAGTGTCTAGAAATTCACTAGTTATTTTTTGTACATTGACGCCGTCTTCTAATGTCATCCTTGTAATAATTTTGTTATTTTTCGTGACACAATACGATGAGCTTTTTTAAAATTATATAAACATTTTGACAATGCTTTAAAACTCATCTCGTTGTTGGTCTGTTCTCTCCATGCTTCTAGAGCCCATTTTTGGATATCTGTGTCATGTACTATAGAACCAGCGTCAATATCGTTTCGTAATTTGTTCAGCGTGAATGTAGAGACATACAGTAATTTTTCTTTTCGACGTCCTCTATCATCCACTTGGTTGGCCCATCTTCTTAATTCACAAGCATCAGAAAGTTTCCTAAATCGTTGTTGGACGGTGGCAAATTTGAGATTTCCGGACTTTCCACTTCTCCAGAATTCTACTGCTCTCTTTTTATAGTCGAACTTGACCGCTGTGTCTTGGCAAACCGATGAAGACCGTTGTGGCACCGTTTCGTCAGTCCACTCATCTTCATCTTCAACATACTCAACCTCCCGTGCTTGGAAAGGTTCTTGAAAATACAATGTTGAATCTTCAGTAATCTAATACGAATTCAATTGTAATGTACTATCCAAAGGAATCGTTTGAATAGATTCTTTTAACAGTATTTCTTATCGACTAACTGCCGTCTCCATTAAATATATAGTTTGAAACGTAGCTAACAAAAGTTTGATCACGTTTATAGGATTTATAATCATTACGCACAAATATATCGTAGCACGTCGACAAAATAATTTCACAAGGACGAAGTCCTGATCAGAACTGATCAGCATCGAATCCAGTGCAGACTTTATAAGAACGCACGTCGGCGTAGACAATTCCAAATTTTATTTGATTCAACGTACTATTCTCGTACCTTAGGTATCGAATATCGCTGACTCTACTATTTCCTAAAAACAGTGACAATCAAATTTTATCGTTTCACCGCGGTGATTGTATTACTAGTTGAAAACGGGCGATGACTGCATCGTCGAATCCGTTGCGAAACAATTTTAGCCTCTGAAACTATTTTCTAATTTATTTATAAATAATTGCATGTTAAGAAAATCAATGACATTTTGAAGAATTACCACGTTGACACGACTTATGTACGATGAATTGGTCACGATATAATCCAATAAAAGTTGTTGGGATATACCCTAATACCACATACATTCATTGCTTACAACCGATGCGTAAATGTTTGTTGGCAAAAAGCGAAAAACACGAATTTCTTAATTTTTTGCGAGGAATCACATCGCGTAAGTGGAACTTAAGTAGGAGTGCTTGTTTACTGGATATTACAACAAATGACACCTGAAGGGTAGTTCACCCCCTTGAGGGGGTGCAACATTGCTGAACAATATTGTGTTGTCACCGTTCTTATCAAGAAACTCGGTAGAGTTTCGAGCCAAATACATTTTTGAGCGAGAAACTCGTAGCGTTGAGCGATACAGAATACGTTTATGCAAGGTTTCGTCGAAATCCCTACACTGCTCCTACGAAAAATGTTTAAAAAACCGATTTTACGCTAAACTTCGAGGGGTTGTTTCACCCCTTCATTGTGGACAATTGCAGATATTAAAAAACGCGTGATTCTTAGATTTTTGTGTTCTTCTGCATATATGATACTCAATAAGATCGGAGGCGGACACTTGGGAATGTTCCCTTGTGAGTAAAGTCGAATCCGGACCATCCCTTGGCGAGAAACGTCGATCTTGCCTGAGCAAACCGATAATATCCTTTTCGCCAAAGACTTGCAAGAGTCTGACGTACGGCATGCTGCACTACCAGCTTGCACTTCCGAATCTGCGAATGGAATTTGATAAAGTTCGGGACATCCGATGACGAGCAATGTCGATCTCGTACGCGAAAATTGATGACATCGATTTTGCGAACGGGTGGCACTAGTTTGACGTAAGGGGTCCCGCACAAGCCTGTTTGTTCTCACAAATCTGCATTATGAACAAGATCAATTTCGGGCCAACCGTTTGCAAGAAACATCGATCTCGCCCGTGGATACCGATGACAAGTATTTCGCGAACGGCTCGCAGGAGTTTGATGTACGGGGTGCTGCACTGTTAGTTTGCTCTTACGAATCTGCATATTGTACGACATAGAATACGGGCCATGCGTTCGCGAGAAACGCCGATCTCGCCCGTGCAAAGCGATGACAACTTTTTCGCGAACGGCTCGTACGAGTTTGACGTGCGGAGTGCTGCACCGTCAGTTTGCTCTTACGAATCTGCATATTGAACGATATCGAATTCGGCCCACGCATTCGCGAGAAACGTCGATCTCGACCGTGCAAATCGATGACAACGTTTTCGCGAACGGCTCGTACGAGTTTGATTTACGGAGTGCTGCACCGTCAGTTTGCTCTTACGAATCTGCATATTGAGCGACATTGAATTCGGCCCACGCGTTCGCGAGAAACGTCGATCTCGACCGTGCAAATCGATGACAACGTTTTCGCGAACGACTCGTACGAGTTTGATCTACGGAGTGCTGCACCGTGTCACGTCTCGAGCGGCAGGAACGTTAAGTTGTGGGATTTCCGCTGACAAAGGATTAAAATCCACTTTCTCGCGTCGGACGTTATTTCGGAGTCACCTTTTAGTCTTTGTATTGAATTAATTAAAGATTGTCAAATGAGTCTTGGAGTTTGTAAGAAAGGGTCACTATGTCGAACTGTTCATTGTAATGCAGTATTTATTAACAATCAGCACTTAAGTTCTAACTATGTGAATAATTATGTCACTCGAAGCGGTTGAACGAACTAGGTAGGAAATAGTCTAAGTCCTTTTATGACATGGATTCGAAATCGGTAACGAACTAATGCGATCGAGACGGCTTTTGGAATGAGACTGTTCGCGTCGACTGTCGGATTGAGACTGCTCGATTCGGCGGTTGGAACAAGACTGACTGCCTGGCGAGCGCACGGAGTTAGGAGAACGGAGTTAGGTGCCGTTGGTGTGGTTGGGGGAGACAATGGGATTTGATGGAAGTTTCTTGAGAGGATGTTTTGTCTTCAGGTTGTTTTCGAATACGGCATGATTTCGGGGAAGTAAGGATGTTGGCGTCTGTAGGATGGATTTCTGTCAATAAATGATTTTCTAAGGATCCAGGATGTAGTGTCTGGTGAGTGCATTCCGTTGTGTCTATGTGATATGGTAGGATTGATTAGGGGGTCCCCNTTAACATTGTTCTTCGGGATCGTGTTATATTTGCTCTGTCCCAATTGGAGTTCCATGTTCAGGATGTTTTTCCTTTTTATTCTTGTTTATTTCTCGTTTCCTAGGCTATGTATTAATTTCTTTGTTGTTTCTTTTCCATTATTTCTCTGGCATAATTTTGAAATATTCGGAAGCTTTCTGTGTTCTTTAGAAGATTATGCTTCGTGAGTAAGTCTATTTTGATTTTCATAAGTTCCGCCGTTGCTTTTGCTCTTTCGGCGTTATAAAGTGTGCAGTATAACAACATGCGTCCTGGTGTCTCTATCGCTCCGCATGCGCAAACCTCTTCAGGGATTATGTTCATCTGATATAGTCTGCTGTTGAAATTCCCGTGTCCCGTTAAGAATTGTGTCACGTAGAAACTTGGTATTACCCATGTAGCCTGCAGTCTCTGCTGTACTGTTGGAAAATACTCATATGTTTCTCTACCTTTTTGTGTTAGTAGCCATCTGTTTTGCCATTTTTTAACCAGCTCTTCTGTCACTTTCTTTTCTATCATTTGCATCGAGTCGCCATTGCTGGTGTTCTCTGCTCCCCACTGTACTGTGTAGTCGCCAATTATGAAGTTTTTCTGCTTTCGTATACAGTACTCAACCATCTTCTTTTCTATTTCGAGGTTTATTGGTAATACTCCTGCTATTACTGGCATGGCGTCAGTGGACACTGTTCGGTAGGCTTTCGTCACTCTTAGCAGAGCAATTCTCTGAGAGCTCGCTAGTGTCCAACGTCTGGTCTGTGTTAACTTATCGGCCCATCCACTAGCAGCGTACGTTATTATGGGGACGTACACGCCTTTGTATATAATCTTCATTGCTTTGTGACCTAGTCCCCATTTGTTTTTTGCGACTTTCCCCAAACTGTAGAATATTATTTTTGTTTTCTCGCATATGCTTTTCACGTGCGAATTAATTCCGAGTCCCTTGTCAAAGTAGACTCCGAGGTATTTCACCTTATTTACTAATTCCAAATTGGTACCGCTTACCGGTACAGTGATGTTCTTTTCTAGTACTTTCGATTTACCTTTTAGCATCATCATCACTGTTTTGGTACTGGAGAGTGTTTGCTTCTGTGTACTGCACCATGTTGTTATGTTTTTCATAGCCTTACGGGCTCGGTGTTCGATTTGTTCTGGTGTGTCTCCGAATATTATAACCACTTGATCATCTGCGTACGCAATGGTTTTACAGTTGGGCATAGTGTCGATTGATGCCAAGTTGCTATCGAGTATCATGTTCCATATGTATGGTCCCAGTACAGATCCTTGTGGGCATCCTTTCGTTACCTTTTTGTAAGCGATGTGGGTATTTTCTTGTATTATTGCTGACCGTGAGTCGAAGTAGCTTTGTATAAGGCAATACAGGTTTCTAGGGCATTGTCGTGATTTCAACTCGTGGAGAACGCTAGGCCACCACACGTTGTCAAATGCTCCAGCATAGTCTATGAAGATTCCCAAAACGTATTTCTCCTGTCTTTCTTGAACGGTTTGTCGTAAGGCGACGATTGCGTCCTCGGTACTTCTACCGGTTCTAAATCCATATTGGTTATTATTGCTAAATTTATCAGTTGTTTGACGGAGTTTTGAGAGGATCAATCTCTCGAATACCTTTCTTAGTATAGGTAAAAGGCTGATAGGCCTGTATGACTTCGGATTTGTAGGATCTTTTCCAGATCCTTTCGGTATTGGAATTATTTTTCCCTTCTTCCATTGATCAGGGTATACTCCAAGTTTAAGGCAACCATTATACATGTTGACCAATGCATCATTGATAACTGGCCAAGATCGCTTAATTGCAGAGGCCTCGATGTTATCCGGCCCTGGGGCTTTTCCTTCCTTCATTTGTTTTATGGCTACAAATACATCGTCTTTGGTGAATCCAGTGCAGTCTGTCGTGTTCGGTGCTTCCTTTGTTGTATGCCTTCTGTTGGTCTGTTCTTGTGTTTCTCCGTCTGTTTCATCATCTGGAATTAAAATAGTCAAAAGTGCTTTCGCAGCAGTTTTCCAGTCAATGGCGTACCAAAAGTGCTTTCGCAGCAGTTTTCCAGTCAATGGCGTACCTATTATTAGAACGTATTGAACTTAGGGCTTCAATTGTAGATACTTTGTTTCTCTGGAGCCGGTAAACTACACCCCAAGGATTTTGATTACCGCTGCTCTCGACGAACTCCTACCAACTTTTTACTTTCGCTTCTGCTACTGTTTTGCGATAGTGTTTCCTGGCTTGTGAATATGTTTGCCGCAGTTCATTCTTCAGGATCGGGTCCCTACACCGTTGGTAAGTTCGTCTGCTCCTGTATGTTTCTGTTTTTAGATTCGTTAGTTCGGCTGTCCACCACGGAGTTGCTTTTATTCGCCTTGTAACTTTTCGTGGGATTGACTGGTCGCAGGCTTTTAAAATTGCACGCTCGACGTCTGATATTAGATTGAGTAGTTCCTGTTTATTTTCTGGCACTCTGTTGTTTGTCCTGTCCCACAGCTGCATCAGAGATTCATCGAAAAGTTCCCAGTTTGCTCGTCTAACAGTGTATCTCCAGACTCCATTCTGAGTTGCCGTACGTTGGTTGCATGCACTAGCACATTCAATTAATATAGTGCGGTGATCACTGGAGATCCAGTTGGTTAGTACATACCATTTCACAATGTCTATTGTGCTGTTTGCCGTTTCAAGTGTAATGTCAATGTTGGATTCCCCGCAGAGCGTAGAGTAAGTCCTCGGTTCAGAAGAGATATTTGCGACTCTTAAGTTGTGTTCAGCTAAGAAGGATTCCAGCTTTCTTCCGCGTGCGTCCGTTTTGCTGCAGCCCCAGAGAAGAGATTTCGCGTTGCTGTCAATCGCCAATATAACTTTCTTACCTCGTAAGTTCCCATGGCCATAGTAGCCACCCATGGACGTTCGTTTGGCGAGTTTCCGGTGAGTATTCGTGACTGCAGGCCGAGTCCGACGATTCGACCATTAAGAGCGTAAGGTTCTTGAAGGAGCAATACATCTATGTGTGAAGTGTGTATCGTGTTACGTAACTCAGCGGTAACGACTCGGGAACCGTTCATGTTTAGCTGTATCAGTTTTAATGTATTACACGCCATAGTCAATTTTATTGATCACTTTCTCGAGGGCGAATTTATACGCCGGACAACTCTTATCAAAGATGGAATGGGCAAAGGATTTATTTGCTCGTTTACATGATAGACATTTCGGATTGGAGCTTTTTTTTGAGCATTCCGAAGCTTTATGTCCGTCTTCAGCACAATGGCCGCAAGTAGATCTTTCCTGCCGACAATATTTTGCAACGTGCCCGAAACCTTGCCATTTGTAACATCTGCTAAGGCCGATAAAGCCCTGGATTTTACAGCATTGCCATTCTATATAAACTCGACCAATTTTTCTTATTTTATTTCGTAAATGAGGAGAGACTTCGGCAACCCAGTTTACAACATCATCGCGCCTCTTCCCGACGCGGAACAGTAACTTCAAACTCGAATTGAAGTTTTCTTTTTCGAATTCCTCCGCGATTTGAGAATTTTGATCATATATGGCGTCCTTAACTTCTTGTTCGCTAAGAGATTTCTGGATGTCATATATTAAAATTCTTGGACCTCTCTTACCAGGTGTTTCCATTTTAAACCCTCGCTCTTTAAGTTCGGGGCATTCAACGATTTTCTCAAGATCCTCTTTCGTGTCGGTTTCAATTAAAATAGAGTTTTCTCTAATTTTCCTAAAATGCTTTACCTTGATCCGTTGTTCCCTGGGGTTCAAATATTTCATAACTTCCTTCTTCGTCTCGTCGCTGGATTTAAGTTGCATAGACTCGACTGGACGAATTATGATCATTTGCTGTGCCTTTTTCACGGGCTTATTAACCTTGCTGAGAGCTGGGATTTTCGGTTTCATTGAGACAACTCTAGCTGCATCGGCGTACGACACTTTAGAAAATGTTCTGATAATATCGGTCCTCTCGTCCAGCCGACAGCGAAGTCGCGCATTTTCAACAGAGAACTTGCTCACAATTTCTGTGAGGCCATTCGCATGCTTCAGAGTGCACTCCGTCTGTTCTGTTGATAGAGTCAGCGACTGGTTGAGGCAATAAGCTGTCAGGGATTCCTTGAAGTCCACGGCTTTTCGTATCAGATCGTCAGTTACCGAAGAATCGGGAAAATCGGTAGGGAAATCAGCTGGTCGCTTTCGTTTCCTGCGAGAAAGAAAATCATCGTCCATGTCTTGTTCTGAAACCTCAGTACTGGGAACAGACGTTTGGGAGCGCGTCGAAATGTCAAAGATCTCCATGTCAGAGTCGCTGTCTGCTACAGGAGCATCACGGTTGTCAGGATCAGTCATTGACGTGCAGGCAGCGCCCTCACTAGGCACTTCAGGTTTAAGTATACACTTAGGTTTTGGTTTGTATTTAGGTTAGGTTTATTGGCTGAATTCATTTTTAATCCCACGAGTGTGGTCGGAAATAAAAGACACAGGGTCCCACAGAGCCGCCTTGCAAGACCCGGGCAATTATTTACAGATACAGGGTCGCCAACCACTGCAAACGTCACGTTTAAGACAGGGAATACCCCCCCTGCCAAAGACCATCGCCACGTAGATACAACTTAGCCTAGGGTTGACTCGGGTCCGCGGGGTTGTCAGGCCCGTCCCCTTACGGGGTCCCTGCGGGGACGAATCTGCATATTGAACGACATCGAATTCGGCCCACGCGTTCGCGAGAACCGTCTCTTACGAATCTGCATATTGAACGACATCACATCGAATTCGGCCCACGCGTTCGCGAGAAACGTCGGTCTCGACCTTGCAAATCGATGTCGCGAGAAACGTCGGTCTCGTCGACCTTGCAAATCGATGACAACGTTTCTCGCGAACGCGTGGGCCGAATTCGATGTCGTTCAATATGCAGATTCGTAAGAGCAAACTGACGGTGGAGCACTCCGTAGATCAAACTCGTACGAGCCGTTCGCGAAAACGATGTCATCGATTTGCACGGTCGAGATCGACGTTTCTCGCGAACGACATCGAATTCGGCCCAGACATCGAATTCGGCCCACGCGTTCGCGAGAAACGTCGATGTCGACGGTGCAAATCGATGACAACGTTTTCGTTTTCGCGAACGGCTCGTACGAGTTTGATCTACGGAGTCTTGCTCAGTCAGTTTGCTCTTACTCCCCTCGGTGCAGTTGTACAAATTAACGTAACCCATACCGAGGAAATTAAGCTAGGGAAAAAAATCGCGAAAATTGACATTCAAACGTTTTCGAGGTCCTGGGAGGTTCTGGGGTCTCTGAATTACTCCAGCTCTCCAGGACAACACGATCGGTTCAAAAAATTCTCAGTATAAGTACTCTCCTCGGTTCAGCTGTGCAAAGTAACGCAACCCACAACGAGGAAATTAAGCTAGGGTAAAAAATCTTGAAATTGGACATACAAACGTTTTCGAGGTCCTGGGCGGTTCTGGGGTCCATGAATTATTCCAGCTCTCCAGGCCAACACGAGCGGTCCAAAAAACTTCTCAGTATAAGTACTCTCCTCGGTTTAGCTGTATAAAGTAACGCAACCCACACCGATGAAATTAAGCAAGGGTAAAAAATCTTGAAATTGGACATACAAACATTTTCGTGGTCCTGGGCGGTTCTGGGGCTTCTGAATTTTTCTAGCTCTCCAAGCCAACACCAGCGGTCCAAAAAAAATTTCAGTTTAAGAACTCCTCTCGGTGTAGTTGTACAATTAGTGCAATCTATTCCAAGAAATTTAAGCTACAAACAAAATTCACGATGATGGACATTCAAACGTTTTCGAGGTCCTGGGAAGTTCTGGGTTCTCTGAATTTTTCTAGTTCTCCAAGCCAAAACAGCGGTCCAAAAAAATGTTCAGTTTAAGAACACCCCTCGGTGTAGTTGCACAAATTGGTGTAATCTATTACAAGAAATTTAAGCTACAAAAAAAAATCACGAAGATGGACATTCAAACGTCTTCGAGGTCCTGGGAAGTTCAGGGATCTCGGAATTTTTCAATCTCTCCAGGCCATTACCAGCGGTCCCAACAAATTTCCGATTTTAGAACCCCCCTAGGTGTTGTTGTACAAATTATTGCAATCTATTCAAAGTTATTTAAGCTTTAAAAAAAAATCACGAAAAAGGACATTAAAACGTTTTCGAGGTCATGGGAGATTCTGGGGTCTCTGAATTTTTCTGGCGGTAAAGGAAAACCCCAGCGGTCCCAAAAAAGATCTCAGTTTAAGAACTCCCCTCGGTGTAGTTGTACAAATTCATGTAATCTACTCCAAGAAATTTAAGCTACAAAAAAAATCACGAAGATGGACATTCAAACGTCTTCGAGGTCCTGGGAAGTTCAGGGATCTCCGAATTTTTCTAACTCTCCAGGCCATCACCAGCGGTCCCAAAAAATTCTCAGTATAAGTACTCTCCTCGGTTTAGCTGTGCAAAGTAACGCAACCCACAACGAGGAAAATTAAGCTAGGGTAAAAAATCTTGAAATTGGACATACAAACGTTTTCGAGATCCTGGGCGGATCTGGGGTTTCTGAATTTATCTAGCTCTCCAGGCCATCACCAGATCTCCCAAAATATTCTCAGTTTAAGAACTCCCCTCGGAGTAGTTGTACAAATTAATGCAATATATTCCAATTAATTTAAGTTTAAAAAAAAATCACGAAAATGGACATTCAAACGTTCTAGTTGTCCTTGGAGGTTCTGGGGTCTCTGCATTTTTCTAGGTCTCCAGGCCATCACCAGCGGTCCCAAAAAAGTTCTTAGTTTAAGTACTCCCCTCGGTGTAGTTGTACAAATTAATGCAATCTATTCCAAGGAATTTAAGCTTTAAAAAAAAATCACGAAAATGGACATTCAAACGTTTTCGAGGTCCTGGGAGGTTCTCTCAGTGTTTCGAGCCGACCACCGATTAAAGCGCTGAATAAAGATTCCAATTTCACCGTTGATATGAAATCCATGATCAGAAAATGGCCCTGCTAAAGGAACTTTATCTGACTGCAATGGGTCGTGCTTCCATCCTCTGGGAAAGAAGGGTTGATCCGGTGAGAAAAAGGGAGCTTTCCACCATATGCGTTGGACGTGTCAGAGAAGAAGTGCCCATTAGAGACTATGCAACAGAGGACTCCCCACCGACTTTGGAGACATTTCACCCGGGCGGGCTGGCCACTTTGGCGAAATTAAATCATTGTGGATCCGAAATGAAAGAGTTCGGAGGAGAATTCCGTGCCAGACGAGCACTCCGGGCCACAATGCCGACCACCGGTTACAGAGCCGAGGGTTAGCCTTCCTTTCCTAGATCTCGGGTGGCTGTCATTCAGACGTCTTGAAAAACAGTGGGAGCCCAAAGCGCGGCTGCCAGACGACTAACACCTACAAATACTTAAATACTCGCGGTATTTTTTTTTCCCCCCTTTTGACGGCGCCCGGAGCTTCTTTCATGTTCCCGCGAAACGAGCCGGCGCGTTTCCTTTTGAAGGAGCTGCAAAGCCATAGAGGGAAATACCTAACGGGGCACACACGCCGAGGGAAACTCGTGAATAAAAAAGAAAACGGAAAACCGACGGGGAGGCCTCTCTTCCTTCCTCCGGCCGAACGCGACATTTTTCACCTTCTTAATTGAGCCGACATTTGTCTCGGTAACGACGATATGAGTCTTCGACGAATTTTTTTACTTCACCCGGCTTTACAAATTTTTCCAAGATATCTCTTCCGTCAGTTTTAATATCCAATTCCATAATTGGTCTTGCAAGTAACCCGTCGGACGTTTTGTATGTTCACTTGGGATCGATTTTCCAAAAAGTATTATCTTTTTCGAAATTCAGGCTTTCCAAGATTGATTGGTCGCCGAATAATCGTCGAGATTACCGGGGCTCATCTCTGCTTAGGGGATTGCGCACATGCCGTCACGTTGGTCGGATGATAATCGATATTAGTGTAATGCAAATGCGAACGGTACTTCGGTGTCACTTCGAGCACTAGATCAGGTATTACCGGGTGATTGGTTTACGGCGGTGCAGGCACGAAATGTATGTACCTAGACGGTCTAGTAATTGGATCGTGACGGGTAACAACGAGGGCGTTAATCCGTCTTCGAACTTGCGTACGCGTGAACACGTTTCGTTAATCGACCGAACAATCGACATTACTGTACTCTCGTTAGCGCTCCGAGGCTACGGTGATTCGTTTAATCCTAGGAAGCCCGGGAAACGGCAACTCCGATGCACTTTCAATTAAGATTCCGGGAATACTCGGAATCCTCAAGAAACTAGGAAACTTCGGGAAATCTCTACCGAGTTGATTAAGTACCCGGGAAACGATGAGGCGTTACGCGGATGCGCTTATTAATTGATCACCGTCTTGTTCGTAGACACGGGAAACAGCTTACGCCAAAATCGAGATTACTTATCCTCCCTGCGAAAATGTCAAGTGGCATGGAAATGTAAGGCCGATTGCAATTTTGCAAACTGGACATTTTTTAATTGCCAGTGGATTTCAATTCTGTAACGGGGAAGGACTCCAGCGCTCCAGAAAGTAATTTTAACACCGAGATGATGAGTACTTTGATATAAATAATTGATTCTAGAGTGTTTCATGTAATTGCTTCAAGGTATATAGAATACTTTCGAAAGCAACATGGCAAATCGGGCTAAATTCAAATATTCGTCGGTTTTCGAAATTTTTTCAATTTCTTCCTGCATCGGCGGACACTTTTGCTATTTCAATTCGTATGTCTTATTTTATTTGCAGCTACTGTAAAAATCGTATATGTTATAAATATTGTTTTACTGGAATTAGGGAGAGAGTCTATCGGGGATTAAACTGTCGCACCGAAGATGGGAAAGTTCGAAGGAAAAGCCGCGCAAAGGGAGTCGAGGTAATTTCGGAAACTCAATTTAATTTCCGCTGCGATGGCAAGAAGCAGATGCAAACGCAAAAAAGTAATCAGTCGATATAGCTATAAAGCTTGGCTGCGGTAATTCAAGGGTATTGAATATATTTACCGGCGAAAAGTTTCACTACGAAGACAATAATGGTCGACTTCGTTATCTCTCAGAAAAAAATCTTCACAGGTCTTGAAACCCCCGTGAATCGATTTTCATCCCTAAATTCCCAACATATTATTAAATGCTCTACATTGGAAACCTTTTGACTTCATCACGTAGATTCGCTCTGAAAGTGAAATTTGGTATTACAAAATTTTCCTACGAGAACTAGACAACTCAATTGCGGAGTCCGAGTACAGAGAAAAAATTCCCAGGCAGAAGTTCCTGTTTTTCAAGCCAAGTTTTTCCTTTTTCGATGATGGAACTGTTTTCGCAAAAGCCAATGAGAGAAATGCATTTCCACGGGGGCGAAAATCATCGCGGCCATCGCCGGGGTTATATTCCCCCTCGGGGGGTGTTTTGGTCGTGTAACGGAATCTCGTGGAATACGATTACGCCGTTATGTACATGTCATCGCACACAATCGGCAAGTTCACCCAAAACCGAAACTCCGGAAACTCCGGAAACTCCCGGCGCGTTCACTCGTCGGGAAATCCCTATGAAATTATTCCTCGATTCGTTATACGGGGGTTATACGTATATCAAGGGGATAGGTTTCATGGGGTTGCAAGAGGTGCCGAAACGCCGGAGTCAAGTCTTGGGGAAGCAGAGTGAAATTTCTGGTTGATCGGCCAGCTATGGGATTACGGCGAGCAGGAAACGGGGGTTGCAAAACGCGGTTATCGCGACCTCGAAATGGGATGGTTTTCATTATGCCAGCGCCTGTAATCACGGAAGAGGGAGGGCGAGATTAGCGATGTCGGGCAAAAAGAGACCCCGTCGAACATTTGCATGCAAGCTTGCAGACAAGTCACAGAAGGGCATTCGAGATAATGATAAACGAGTCATGCCCCCGATGCGGATTGATTTCAGATGTACTTCCTAGGTACCCTATGAGTAAACGGTTTAATGGCGAGTTAAAGGGCGAGGAGGTATAGTGCAGTTATGACGATGTAACGTTAAAAGTAGACGACCTTTACCTCGTACAATTCTTCCTCTGGAAGAAAAGAACATAAGGTTTCAGTTGGTTAGTCATTTTATTTTATTCTCTCTTTGATGGGTATTTAAACTTTGTCCAATAACCTGGGTGTATTGAAGTTCGCGTTTAATTTTTGCAACCGTTCCCGAATACAAATAGCGAAAGGGCAATGGAGTTCCATTAAACTTCGCCGAATAGAAAGAAATGACCATTAACAACACCCTCCTGAGGTTATTGTTCGCTCTTGCTGGAAAAGATTTAAAAAATGTTTGTATATAGGTATTACGGCTTAAAAGTTGCAGCCTGTAATTCTGGATATCCGACTGGGGACCAGTTTCACTGACCGGCAATTTCTCATTTCAAGATTTCGATACTTCCAAGTCTGTTTCGATTAAATCGCCCTATCGGGAATCGGAATATGAACAACTGGAAAATAATGCATGGAATTTCGGGCACGTCCGATTCACGCACGCGATCCCTCTCCGATGCTTTGTCACGATCGTAAAACAATCGTAATACCATTAACCGGACCCCTAAAGTAACGAAAGTAAGAATTCGACGGACCATTGATTTATTGGACCTTATTGACCGAGCGTATACCTCGGCACGAAAACTAAACAGGGCCCGAGGATTGAATTAAAAGTTTTCCCGTTTACTTCTCTCCGGTTTCGCTCACTTGACTCTTTCGATTTCGCCTCTTTTCGGGCTGGCTGTTTTTCAACTACACACGCGACGAGCCCGAACCTTTCAAATAAATGAAGATCGATAGGCAAGGGTGGAAAAGCAAAGTGATTACACAAATTCCGATGGCTATCTGGCTGATACCCTTTGGACCTAGGAAACGCGTTAACTCTTCGGCAAACAGCTCTTCTCCTCGAAAAAGGGACGAACGGAATTTAACCGCACTTTTGGGATCGGGGAAATTGCCACAAAATCCATATGCAGATTCCTCTTCAATGACGGGCGAGATCGGGAGATTTTCCAGGCGCAACAATATCTCACCCATTTTTATTCCGCGCGATACCTTTTCTCGAAATCCCTCGTTAAAACTGAGCATTACTCGTAACGGCAGAAAGTGTAGGTACGGTTTATCCTTCGTTAACGAGGGAAGGTCGCAATTTGGAGAACGTTACAGGGCCAAGGAAATTCTGAAACGATTTCCCACTCCGAAAGGGCATATTATATGATCGAACAATGACGCGTTAATCGACTCATTATTTAGTTTGTTGATATAATTTCATTGAATGCCAGGCGTTATGTGTCCACGCGCTGGAACGTTCAAATTGATTTTTATATGCCGCGTGTACTGCGACAATGTGTCAGATTTTATATCTCAAATTTGAGGCATAACAAAACGTCAGCTGTTCCGAAGTGCACTCAAGGACCTCCTTAAATTAGGACGAGGACGAAAAGTTTCTGAAGGTCTGTGTTTAACAAAATGTACGGTGTGCAAAGTACGCTCGAGTGAATTCTTGGTTACGCTCGTAACCAAACTATTGTATATAGGTTGCCAATTTGCTCGCAAGTTTAGTTAGGTTCGTGTAAGTCGAGCACAAAGGGTAGCGCCTTTTGATACAAAGAAAAGGTTCCATGTAGCATCCTCTACAAAGACAATCATTAGCTTTTGTCGACCACCACCGAGGGATACGTCCCGACCACGTTCTTGACATCGAGCACGTCCCTTTTCGCAGCGAAAACCACTATTTGTGCGACTCGTGAGAGAGAGAGGAGTGCTCGGATGTTCCGACGTTTTGATTTATCCCTTGAAGTACTATCCCGGGCGAGTCGTTCCTCGGCGTTATTTTATTGGTCGGGAAATCGAAAGCGCCCTAGAAGCAAGTGGCTTAAACGCGCGCACGGTGCAGTAAGAGTAAATTCTCTTCTCTTTGCTCGTACTTTTTCCAACTCCAGAAGAAAACTCTCGAGGCAATGAGTAATGGTTCGGCGTCGGACTTTCGAGTGGAGGTGGGACACAGTATTTGATACTTTCCCGGAATTCCCGAGTCGGGATGTTGAAATTTCTGAGGCTTGAAACTGTTAAGCCGAACTGCAAAATCGCGAAACTGCCGCCGAAGGCGATGGTGCTTTTTCATTTGAAATTTCCTTTTTCTTAAGAAAACCCCCAAGTGAAATGGGACAACTCTGATAAATCCGTATTCCTTTCGACACTAACATATTGGGACATCGCGGAGCTTCAGGAGTTCCTCTGTCTTACATTTCATTAAAAATAGAAGCATATAATAATCGTGATATTGAACATCGGTTCAACTTAGTTTCTTTTTTTTTTTTTCGAAAAAGTTTAGCGTTTACGAAGTAAAGATACACGAGTCGAAAATGATACGATAGATGTGTTGGACATCGGTTAGACGTGAACGTCGATTGTCATTGTTCGTTATCAAATTTAATTTAGATTATCAATAGGGAGATTTAATTATTAATATATATAACATTTTATTACATTTCAAAGCTTCCTAAGTTTTCGGAGACTATGTACGTCCGTGGCATGAAATTGCAAAGTTTATAACGATTAAACGTACAAGGTACAGTGGTTACGTTGAGCAGTGAACCCGAAATACGCGTATATTTGTCGTAACTTTTTTTAATTCTGAAAGTCTTGTAAGTCAATGAGCTCCCTGGTCGAAGTTTTAAGAAATGGCGGGCGCAGTACTTTTGAACATTTCCGAAGTTTTCAGGAATCGTGAGCACTGGCTGTAAGAGAGCAAGTAGTATAAATGTGTAACGGTCAGCCGTGCGTCTTTTCTGCTCAGTCGTGCTTCTTCCGATCTGGAATGAATCACCCTGCGTAATGCTTTTGCAGGAAAATCCCATAAAATATTTAATATCTCTTGAGATTTCTCAAAAATCCACCAAACGTCTTTGGCAACTGCAATTCGGTAGCGGCACACTTTCAAGATCGTAATAACGCAAAAAACACGGCATCGTGTTATAATCTTGTAAAATTTCATGAAAAAATTAATACACTTACTTCCTGAACTTACAACACATTTTATACATTTATTGCCAATATATTATGAACTCGGTGTACCGTGTCCGAATAAAAAGCTTCCGACAAAAATATTATAAAATCATAATATTTGTTTTGGCGGTGGAGGGAAGCACTTTAGCGCTTCTTGCACTTCCCCAAGTTTTTGATAGGAAGGTGATTCATAGAATTGCAAAGCAAGGTACCCAAGGTAGATCGCAAGAGAGTCAGGAGTAATGCCTTAAAATGGTCCGACGTGCATATAGGGCGAGCACGGAAGAACTTAACCACAGTACCGCCACTATTCGCGTGGGGAATATTACTGCATAATGGCCTACGGACTAGCACTAATGTGAGCAATGCACAGGTGCAACTTCGAAGAAGCTTTGCTATTTCGAGATTGTGTGGGAACTAATCGAGTTGCACCGCGAGTTTGCTTATCCAATTCGTGCCGAGTTCGAGACCAAGATCAAGATTTTCTTGAATCGCCAGAAAACGTTCCCAATTGTTCTTCCGATCATTTGTTTACGTCTTTGGAAAATTCCGAATTTCTCCAAATAAATTTCCACCTTTCAATAAAGTCACATCAAGGGAGGAAACGCGTCTCTTAGGAAATCTCGCCTCACCTCGCGTATCTGCGGCAAGTTTTGTCCTCCTCTTTATTTTCTTTTCGTTTTGAGAAAAGTTTGGTAAAGCTACTCGGTGCTTTGGGATAATCGCCTTGGGCGGATTTCTTAAAGTTTCGAAGAGATCGCTACTCGAATCGTAATTTTCCCCGGCGTTCCAATTTCCATTACTGCCGTCGCGTACCTTGAGCGGAGTTTTCTGCCCAGTTATTAATTTATTACCCGGCCACCTTATCAGCGATGTCGTTCGTTTACTTGACGCGAGGCGAACCGCGGTGTGAATTTAATTATCGCCGCGGTTAATTTGCGCCTAAGGAATGAGAGAAAGCGCGATCGTCGAGCATCGGCTTGAATAGAGAGAGCTCTCCGTCAGTTTCCCTAGAAATAGAATACGCACCTTTCATTACGGAATTGTTCCTTCCCCTTGTTATCTGCGCCTTTCGTTCTCCCCCATTTTGGGTATTTTTACGTCTCATTACTCATTGCTGTGAACTTATCGTAACCTTCATGAATGTTCAATGCAGGGCGACAACCTCTACGAAATTGTTACCATTTTCCTCCTTAACGCCTTTTGGATACATTTTTCCTCTTGTATATGACGCTTGGAAGCGATCTGGATTTTAATGCTTACTGCCAGGTTGATCGATCCACGTGGGCGTATTTTTATATATACTTTTTGTTATTAATCCTGACTCTTAAAATGCTTAAAAGCATTGCTGTGAACTTATCGTAACCTTCATGAATGTTCAATGCAGGGCGACAACCTCTACGAAATTGTTACCATTTTCCTCCTTAACGCCTTATCGCTTTGGATACATTTTTCCTCTTGTATACGACGCTTGGAAGCGATCTGGATTTTAATGCTTACTGCCAGGCTGATCGATCCACGTGGGCGTATTTTTGTATATACTCTTTGTTATTAATCCTGACTCTTAAAATGCTTAAAAGCATTGTTGAACATTTAACTTCGTATTCCACCTAGAAATGGCCGCTTTCCGGATGGAAGATTAAGGTCTATGCAGAATTCTCGCCGACGCTGCCAAACCTTGCCGTTGAGTTTCGAGTTTGCAGGAGCTCAAGTAGAAATCATCCAGTTTCTCGACACGTAAACTCACGTGCACTCCCAACCTAACTAGAGAGTTTTCGATGGAAGTGTAATTGGGAATAAATGTCATTACGCCCTTGCCGGTCTCTAATGTACAACTCGGTACCTCCTAGATAAGGTCACCGGCGGACAATGCTGAACGTTCCGAATTAAAACCTGACTCTCCTTTTATCTGCCGAATTAATTAATAAATTCTCTTCAAATTCTGTAAAATCCTCCCAAACGTTCTCTGCTGTACAACTGCGTGCAGGAAACTCTGCGTAGACATGGACAAGTAGAGATGAAACGCTGTGTTCGTAAAGTAATGACTTCGCTCCTGTTTCCCGATTATTTTTTGGTAAATACGTAATTCTATAACACGTTCCACGTTATATACAAAAAAATCTGCTTCGATCGGAGCACAGCCTTTCCTTTTAATTTTAATTAATTTTTATACTCAGTTTAGAGGGAGGTTTCATGAACTTCGGATAGACCTATGAACGTATTATAGACGTCGAGGTTAAATTGAAAATATCTCGTTAACGTGTCGTTGAGCTTTGTTTTGACAAAAGCCTTTGAATTCGTAATTTGGGAGGAAAGAAAATGGCACCTACATTTTTTACGTTTATCATGGGAATATCATTATTTTGAAAGAACCCCCTTGGAGCGACATACGCTCCCACTGGTGAAACCTTTTTAATAATTTCGTACCCATGGTGCAACTGACGTAAACGTTTCTCCCTTTGTGGCGTACGTTTCGTTTGGGACGAGCATCCATTTCTGCCCTCATTTTGCTTTATATAAAACGTACATTACCGCACTCTCATGGAAGTTCTCACCCTTTCTAGCGAATACCTCGTGCCGCGTTCAGGCGTTCAATTTTTCCGCGTAATTGCTTTACATTTTCCTCGCCCTTTGCCGATCAGGAGATTTAATATTCACCATATCGCCGAGATTCGCTAACCCTCGGTGAACTTTCAGGAACGGGCAAAGATCGCTCGCCGTTAATCTTAGTTCATCTTGCTTCGCTTTATTTCCCGGGTAAACTTTGTCGCCCAGTTTCTTTACGAAGGTGCGACGAAAAGTGAGCCGTGAGATCGTCTCTTCCGACTCGTAATGTCAATTCCATTTTCAAATCGGATCTTCATTCCAGTATCTCACGAGGTACGCCTCGTCGACGTTTGCCCATGATAATAAACGCTTCCAGATAACATTAAGGACGGCTGCCGGAAGTAAAAAGGAGCAGAGAAATGCCGGTGAAAACGGGGACCGTACCGAGTTTGCGGAGGGAAAACAAGTCGGAAAACAACGTTTAACTCGATCTCGAGGAACGGCACCCCTTTCCGTTCCTTTCCGTACATACACCTATGTGCATGTACACCATCGCGGACGGCTTGCGAAGTCCTGCTATCCCGGGGACGATACTTGCGCCAAGTGGAGTGTCCCCTGTGTTTGTTGGCCGGAAAAGTAAGGACCGGCCGTTTCGGTTCGAGTCTCTTTGCGTTCCGGACCGACGTCCTAAGACGACGCGCCGTTATGCGACGTATGAAAACCACGGCTCAGGAGTTTCGAGCGAGGTACGGCTTTCGGAATTTCTGGTACCCCCGAGTCGACCTCGGAGGCTTCCCCTTTCCTTGGACAAGATTGATGCAATCGACGTAATCGTACGTGCACATCGAGGCAAGTACCTATTCCGGACTGCCGTACCGTTTCTATTTTTCGGAGCAAAGTTTCATTTGCTCTTCAACCCGGAAGCCTATCTTTGGAAGAGAGGTCCGGGATTGATAACGCAAAATAAACAAGATGAAAAATCCCCCAGCCCTTTCAACGAAACAGAGGACACTTCCCCAACGCGGCTGTTTGTCTGACCAATCAGGGAAAATATGGCGTCGCATATGAAGGGACATTTACATGGATACGATATATAAAAAAACTGTACAAATAGTACAGTTTACCGTTTTTACATCTCACTTTTTGATTTCACTGGAAATCCAGCCACTCGTCAATTTCGAAAACGTAATTCCTAGCGTAACGTAAATAAATGAAAGTTAGATCGTTTTTGGCAGAAAAAGTCGGTGGCGGCGCCGGTTTTGCCGATACGCGGGCAAATGGCCTTAACACTAGGTTTACGGGCGTTTTTTATATACCTGTTTCTACGAGCACCCGTCAAATTGACGGGTAAACGAAAACACGGATTTTCTTTAAAAAATCGATCTTGATTTATTCAAATCAAGTCTGAATTAGACAACACTAGGCTTTACGTTTAAATAAATGATTAATAAGTAAAAAGTGCTTTTTTAAAAATTATCACGGAAATGATTGAAATGCTCGTCCTCTCATCCTCGGAGTCGGAACTAGAAAGAAAATGCTTTTCTTGTTACGACACATTTTTAAGAAGTTTTCCTCTTCACTATCCGAAGATCCTTCTATCTCTCCACTTTCAATGCAAACTTTCACTCTCATCTTCGCCTTACACTCCCTGCAACGAAGCAAATATATATGGATTGTTTATGAAATTAGCTAGTCCGTCAATTTGACGGGTTTCGTAGAGACAGGTATACAACATACAGATTTTAATAATTAGAAGGCTTAGGAAAAAATAATTGCGTGTACAAATTCTTCGGATGAAATGATTAATTTGCGATACAAAAATGGTTAAAATTAATGCTATGGTTTTTTCGGTATTTCTTTTCGAAGTTTGAATTCCGTCAAATTGATGGGTCCCGTAAACCTAGTGTTGAAGCACCCGGACCACCGAACCGTGGAACCCCGACTCTTCGCCGCGGGTTCCTCTTGGCGGGCCCGAATCGGCATGAAAAATGCACGAGCTCCCTACCGTTTGAATAAGCGATCGCGTTTAAGGGATTTTCCGGCGCAGCCGATCCGATAGACGGAAGTTCCTCCCCCGGTGAATTATTCCATGCTCGGGAGGCCTCGACCGCGATTAGGCCCGTTCCCCGCCCGGCCCCGGGTGCGTGTCGCGAAAGGTGCGTGCACCCGCCCTGGGAGGCACACCTGCACGCCTCCCTGCGCACCCGTGGACGTGCACCACCCCCGGCATGCTCGCAGACACGGACGGCCCGCCAAGGGTGGAAAAGAGTTATCGGGGGTGACCCGTCTCGGTCTCGACGAAGGGGGCACCGCTCTTAAGCGTGCATTGCACCCACCAGCAACGACTGCTTGCCAATGTAGCCACACATCCTCGCATCCGCCCGACTTCGCCGTCCTACCCTCCCGGGGCGTCGCGACGCTCGTTCGGAATCTATTCCTCCATCCCGGCCGATCCGTCCCGAGATTCGCGAATCCGCGCATATAAACGCGCATTCGTCGCGGCGCCACCCACGCACCCTCTTCCGCTACCCGGAGGAGAATAAGAGCCTTAAAGTCGCAGAAGCCTATCCGTTGGAAATTCTTCACGACACGGTTAAAAACTGCCCCGTCTACGGAGTGGTCTACTTCATTTTCTTACGTGTACGGTTGGCGGAAACGTTTTTGCAAAAGTCAGCTGTTACCGCGGATGGAAATGTTCGTTTATGTCAATAGCCATGAGGGTGGGACACTTAAAGTACTGCAAAATTGCAGGTGCAACGAGGTTAGCGGAAACACTTTTGCAAAAGTCAGCTGTAACCGCGGATGGAAATGTTCGTTTATGTCAATAGCCATGAGGGTGGGACACTTAAACTGCTGCTAAATTGTAGGCGCAACGAGAGAAACGGGAAGATGAAAAATATTCGTTAGAGTTACGGAAGAAATCTGCGGATTCGAGGGATTCAACGGGTTAAGGGTAATGGATATTTGTTAATCGTTGTAGACATTTATTTGTCATTTTTACTGATTTGAGGAACGAAAGCTTGATCGTACCGCTGATGGAAATAATCCGCCGTCCTTATGTCGACGGATAAAATCTGTACAATTTTCCGGATTTTTCTCTAAGTTCAACGGATATTTGTTAATCGTTGTAGACATTTATTTGTCATTTTTACTGATTTGAGGAACGAAAGCTTGATCGTACCGCTGATGGAAATAATCCGCCGTCCTTATGTCGACGGATAAAATCTGTACAATTTTCCGGATTTTTCTCTAAGTTCAACGGATATTTGTTAATCGTTGTAGACATTTATTTGTCATTTTTACTGATTTGAGGAACGAAAGCTTGATCGTACCGCTGATGGAAATAATCCGCCGTCCTTATGTCGACGGATAAAATCTGTACAATTTTCCGGATTTTTCTCTAAGTTCAACGGATATTTGTTAATCGTTGTAGACATTTATTTGTCATTTTTACTGATTTGAGGAACGAAAGCTTGATCGTACCGCTGATGGAAATAATCCGCCGTCCTTATGTCGACGGATAAAATCTGTACATTTTCCGGATTTTTCTCTAAGTTCAACGGATTCCTTTTTTCTCGTTTTCTGCACCCCAAGACTCGGGGGGAGACGCTCCTCGGAGAAGGGACCGGGAAATCGAATGCATCGGGCATTGGTTTGGCAACTCGTGACTTTTAGCCCCGGGGTCGGGAGGGGTTGAGGAATCGGCGGAAGGAACACAACATTTGCAGATTATTGGGCGGTGTGCTGAAAATATAAATCAAGTAAAGCGACATTGTTTACATGGAACTCGGCTCCCGGATAGGACGCCGTTCGGAAGGGGTAAACCCTTGTTTTTCCAATAAACTTCGATTTTCCCGAATGGATTTTTTACGAGCTTAATGTCGCGTTCATCGCAAAGTTAAGGGACGCTGAAACATAGATTTCTTTGTGGAGTATATGCACTTTAATGTCTGTTAGAACCGTTGGTAATTGGAAGTGATTAGGAAAGCGCTTCCTGTTGCCGCTATTGTTGGTATTTAATCCAACACTGAGAATTTCCCCCTTTATGGGAAATATTGCACTCCATGGTCGAACACTTCTATTAGGGAAATGGCAAAAAGTTACGGAAGTTCGTAAATGGCGAAACAGCGAGTCTTGCAGAGCCAGTGAACCGGCAAGAAGAGATAATTTGGATAATTAGCAAACGCTGGTGTGGTTTCGCCAATTTGTCTGTTTGGCTGTTTTCTGTGTTTCCGATGTTTGTAGGTTTTGCACGTTTTATCTGTCTTCCTGGTTTCGCTGTTTTGCCGCCTTTAATGATAAAATGATATTCAACACCTGGCTTAACGAAGACAATGGTATATCCATTCGAGGACATTAAACATGAAACTATCAACTGGTCTTAATTTAAAAATGACTTCCTGCAATTAACTCTGATTATATACAGAGGAGAAGAAGAAATAGGATAATCCTCGGATCGATAACAATCACTGCAGTTCAATTGGTACTTACGATTTTTCCCCTGCACGACTTTAAAATCTGACAATAAGTGAGAGAATAACGGAGACAATGGTATATACATTCGAGGACATTAAACATGAAACTATCAACTGGTCTTAATTTAAAAATTACTTCCTATAATTAACTCTGATTATATACAGAGGAGAAGAAGAAATAGGATAATCCTCGCATCGATAACAATCACTGAAGTTCAATTGGTACTTACGATTTTTCCCCTGCACGACTTTAAAATCTGACAATAAGTGAGACAATAACGGAGACAATGGTATATACATTCGAGGACATTAAACATGAAACTATCAACTGGTCTTAATTTAAATATGACTTCCTGTAATTAACTCGGATTATATACAGAGGAGAAGAAGAAATAGGATAATCCTCGCATCGATGACAATCACTGCAGTTCAATTGGTACTTACGATTTTTCCCCTGCACGACTTTTAAATCTGACAATAACTGAGACATGAATACTCGGCATACACCCTTGAATCGATGAATAATCTGTTAAATGCACGACCATCTTTTCACGGCAGAGAACAAAGGCAATGCATCCAGATATACCTTTTACTCGATTACTTGGCCATTGTCACAATAAACCTGTTCGCTCTACCCTATCCATTCTTACACGAATTGCACAAGCAGTCCCATTCAGTTAGTTAGAAGCACATCGCGATCATATCCCGGTAACCAGGTTAATCCTGTACGTATTCCATTGAATACAGATAGAAGGAAACGGAGAAATAGACAAATGAACGTTCATTTCACCGTCTAACCCTATTTGCATGGCTCAAATCGAGACGGATTATTTCCATAGTTGGTTGCAACCCGGAGGCCCCATTCAAAATGTGCAAACGCACCTTCAGGAAATTGTACTTTGGAAAACAGTTGAATCCGCGTACATGCAACTCGGCTGTATTGCTTCCGGCTTTATTTTTCCCCTTAAAGAAATAAAACACGGAGAGGGGAACCGGGAGATGAACGCGAACTTTCCTCCGTTACCAGAGTTTGATAATCAGTCCGATCCGGATTTATGACTTTTTGCGCGAATACGTTTAATCGAAACAAGGAAATAATTAAATCGGACCCGAAGTTTCAGAGGCAACGAGTTACACAAAATCCAAAACATCGCTTTCGGCAGTACTCGTTTCCAGAGCCGGGTAATAAAACGGAAACGTGTACAGCGACAGGGAGAGTAAATCCGGAGATCCCAACTTTTTGATGAATTTATTAAACGGCCACGTGGAATTCATAAGCGACCGTAGGAAAAAAGTTGCCTTATTAAATTATCTCGCTCTATCCGACATTGCTGGAATTATTTATCAGCCGACGCGCGAAAAGTTGCGGCGTCTTCATCGCCGTCGGAATCGTTTTAGCAGCATTCCCCGATCCTCGGGGATGAACGACTGATAAGGAGATAATGGAGATTTTCTTTCTGGAAATACTTCCCGAGACCAAGATTGGGAATTCCTCTCAGCCCGGCTCAGCATAAATATATATACCACGGCCGGATTATTTGCAGTCAGCGGGGGTTGTTAAAAAGCTCGCTATTCCGAATCTCGTGGGTTTATGGAAACAAACAATCTAACGAGATATGGAAATATGAAATGGATCCTGCTTGGTGTCAATTATTCGAAGGTTGGTATCACGCGGGGTTTCCACGAGAATGGTCCATGATTTCGCTCAACTCGAGTAATTAAGGGATGCTGGCCCGAAGAATAAGGGATGGGCCAGGGCTCGGCCATTTTCTCGCACGCGTGAACAGGACGTGAGAGAATTGCCGGAGGAGATAAAAATTTCCGTGCAAGAATCCCTTTGCACTGAATCGTGGGTAAGAGTCCACTTGGACATACTAACTGATCCGGACCCCGGTACTGCAAAGGATCCACCTTACTACTTTTTTTTTTCCGAGGTCATACAATTAAGGGGTATCAGACCGAAGGTTAGGGGGTGCTTGCGAGGGCTGCGCAATTTTTCCACACGCGTGCACAGAACGTGGCCGAATTACTTTCCGGCTGGAGTATCGGATTTTCCAGCTCCTCGCTCTAGAATATGAAGTCGAGCAGTTCCTGGACAAAGGTACTGCCTCGATTTTTGTCTGTTCTCGTAAGGCGTCAAAAGTACAAAGAACTCCGCATGTCGAACAGGTTTTTCCATTAAGACCAAGAAATTAAATACGTTGCCAATGAGCAAGAACCAATCCACCTCGTTCCTACTTCAATTGAACGTAGCGTGAAATTTTATACCTGTGTAATTTTTTTTTTTTTTTAATAAAAGACAGGAAAATCAGTTACTTGTATACCAATTACCATTGAATTCGTCCTATCTGCGTCATACACGCTTTTTAAAAATATCATCTCGTAAATATTTTGTATGCCCTGTGATTCCGCCGAGGTGGAATAATTTATTATTGTCGGACAAAGGTTACGAGATGCTTTCGAGGGATTCGTCGAAATTACATTCCAGCCAGAGCTCGTGCTCCCTCAATTTTTCATTTTCTCCAGCTAGGACCTAAAATCGAGCAATTTGTGGGCAACAGAACAACCGAGACTTTTTACATTTTCCCGGTGCCTCGAATTGCATGCGGAGCAATTTCCCCTTCATGAACTGCGAAATCGGGTAACGAGGTTTCGGAACGATCTCGAGCACTTCAGTCGTGAAGTTGTCTCGTTACAAGGGAGAAAAGAAAATGGTCATTCCCCGCAAAGGGTATTTCCTATTTGCGCAAATCGTAACACGAATGCACGATTCCACCTATGCGATTCGATTCGGGACTGGGTACATCACGAAGTGTCCACTTTCGTCCTCTCTGATTTGATCGAGGTCGGATAATTAAAGGGTATCGTCCCGGAAATTAAAGGATGTCTTCGTGACATGTCATTTTCTGGGATGTACCCTGGCGGTCATGAATGACTTCCTCGTGTACACGTCGCCGTCAGGTGGAGGAGCGGCAAATTGAAATAAATGTTTATAAGAAATCGGAAGTTCGTACTAAAATTAATGACAGAAAACATCATAGTTCATTCCGCAACGCCTTTGATATATTTTATACATTCTTTTCCCATAATCGCCGACCGAACGTAAAAATCATACATTGAAGTACGAATTGACAAAAGTTTATCGACTTATTAGTGAATCAACCGGCAGACCCTCTTTATTAAAATTTAAACAGCTTCTAACCGCTCGTACCCGGTAATTAAAAAATACTACAATGAGCCGAAAAATTTCCTTCGGCGAGTACCATTTATTTCCGTAGAAAAATCCCACGAGTGCACGAATCTTCGGATTGATTCGAGGCTCGGAATCGCGCGTCCACTTTAACGTACTATGATTCGGTTGAGGTCGAGTAATTAAGGGATGTCGGGCCGAAATGCCCGAGGCTATTGCGAGGGCTGTGCCTCATCACTGCGATACACCCCGACGCGCAATGCACCCGCGCGTGCGCACTGGGCGCGCCCAATCGCGCAAGCGTCGATCACGCGTGTTCCCGCGCAATCACGCATGCGCGCCAGATCGTGCGTTTACTCCCGGGGAGGAAAAGTGTGCCGGAAAGGAATTCGCAAGTGAGTACACTCTCGTCCGCACCCCCCGCGAGGAGGTTACAAACGCGAAAGGACATTTTATTCCACGCCCTACTTCCTCCCGTGTACATTTGTAACACGAGCGTGCCATGCGTTTCCCGACACCGGGATTAAACGACACCTCGCTTCCCGTAAAGGCAAACGGCAGGAAGTGGATCGGTCGCCGAATCTAATTTCCCGGTCCGATCATTGCGAATTGCCCGACACATTGTTCCGCTTGCATACCTCGCGTCAGGTATTTATATTAAAATATTCCGTAAACTATTGCCGGAACATTTTTCCCAAGTACGACAGGGCCAGAAAGGCGATCGTACCCGTAGAAAAGAAATTCACTTAATTTACCAGAAATGGGTCGATATCGATAAAGTTTCTAGCGTATTCCCTCGGTGGTATTGTTTGCGATTTGACCTTATTCCGTGTCCGTATATGATAGTAGCTGGTAAAGCTCTATTCGACAGAGTTTCTTTTTTTTCCCTGGAAAGTGATCTTTTCGCTTTTAAGATGCAAAAGTTCACGGAGATCCTTGCAAGGAGTGGTTTTAAAATACGAAAGAAATGGAAATTAGGGAGATTGGGGAGGAAGGATCGTTAGTCGCGCCCGAGTCCGTCCATTGTCTTGCCAATTGTACCGATGAAGAAGGAGGGGGTCCAATTTGAAGGTGCAACCAGCTGCGTCGGGTGGCTCGACGTCGGTCGGGAATCTCATCCCTCGGGATCGAACCGAAATCCCGGGGGAGAGCTCTCTTTCATCCGCGGGTCGCTCGCAAAAAGGAAGAAACGAACGCCTCTTGCGATCCCGTCGCGCGATTTATGGACTCGGCGTATCTTCGGCTGCCCAACGGTTGGGGGGGGTATTTTTCACCGGGGTAACAAACCCCGCGGATGCCGGGCACGGGTTCAGCGACCCCGATTACGTAAATAAAGATGAGTGATCTTCGCCAAGACAAATCGATCCCATCGATCCCCGTCGAGTCGGGAAAACTCGGACGCCGGTCCGGATGCGGCCTCGGAACTCCTACATTATCTCCCACTATCTCCCTCTGTTTCCCTCGTTTCGCCCTCTCTTTTCCTCCCGCCTTCCCCTTTGGCCGGGTTTCGGGAAAGCAGTTCGTTTAACCCGCGAAACGGCGAGATATTCCGCGTCCTAAACGCCAGTGATAACGCCCGTGATATAATAACCGGGTATCATCCCTCTGCCGGAAGGGCGAAACTATGCGGCCATTCCGCCTGTAAACACGCTTAGGGGGTTTTCGCGATCGTAACTTGGTCCCGACGACGCTATTCGCCTCGGACAATGGCGCTCCGCAAAGATTCCCTTGTCGTCGATGCGAAGAGGCACATTTTCCGGATTTACCTCCGTTCTCCCGTATTCCGCGGAGACTCGGGCCGCATCCTCGCCCCTTCCTAAGGATGATCTAACAGAAGTTGCGTAACAGCGGAATAACGGCACGGAGTACCCCTTCGATGTCCTTGCAAGACGACGCGTACCATTGTTACGCAGAATCTACAAAATGGCGGCGACCTCTCTTCAGCCCGTTCTCTGCGAAAGACGTCAATTGGCGAGATCGTCTACGTTACTGGAAGTATTTTACATTCGAGATGCGGCAAATATGTTTAATTTCAGCTTTTTCAAGCAAATCTTTTTATGGCACAGGAGAGTACAGCACGTGCAAGCTCGCACGTATGAAAAGGGCTCAATTGGAAAAGTGAAAGGCTTTCTCTCCGTTAATTACTGTATACATTCAGCTTTACGTTTCGTTATTAACACAATTTCAAGTTAAACGTTGACACTTAATGTGAATACCAGGAAAATTAAACCGAAGCGAAAGTAGTAGAAATAAAACTGGACGGAATAATAATTAGGTTTTTAATAATATCCAATCGTTCTCTTAACCTAGTTCCACAGTAAACGCGCGTTGTTTCTCCTGGCATGACAGTCTTGAAAATGTCAGTTTTTATTATGTTTTGAGAGGACTTGAGCAATGAGCGTCAACAATGGCACGGCAGAATCAATGAAGGCGTTTCTCGTGATCGGATAATGTACGGGGGATGATTACGTCGACTTTACCTTTGGGAATCCCTTGACGAGCAGTTTCTGCAAGGATATAATTTTACGGAACCCCTTGACTTGTACCCAACACGTGCCATGACCAATTGTACAATTGTCCCTTGCATAGAAGGGGAAAATTAGCTCCTGTGTCCGAAGGTGCGATAACGGTGGGCATTTCCACCCGGGGAGAACGCAATTAATCTTAAATAGGTATCTAGGTATGAGTGGCCGCGGGATATCCGCTATGTGCTGTCACTAATTATGCCATTTTTCCCTGCATAATAAGGGAGTCGTGCGGAGATGGAAAATTGGCCCGTACGCGCGTAGGTGCGATGACAGTGACCATTTCCAGCCGGGGAAGTCTCTCTTTTTTCGGGCATGAAAGTCGCTCGTTAGCCCGGCACTTTTGACTTTTTCACCTGCCTTCAGCCTCGTAATGAGGTCTCAGGCTTGAATGTTTTATGCTCGTTAGCCCAGTCATCGATTTCCCGTGCAATTAGAAAAACACCTCTCATAGACGGTTTCTCGAGACGCTACTCCATCTCGATTTTGCAGCCAGGCCTCAACGCCTAGGTACGCGTACGAGCTCCTTTAAATATTAATCCAAGATATTAATCCTCCGCGTAATCTCGGAAATATGGGAAATTGAGGATATTCAACGAGGATGCCTCTTTGATTCTCCCTGGCGAGTATCGATGCCTTTTTAAGGCGATGTGAAAGTGGCGGCAAAGAGGTCTCGTTTATGAAATTCTTCTCTAAACTAAATGTACCGAATTTTTTTTTTAAGACTTTACCCTGTGAATATGGAGGCTGTAGGGAAGGTCCTGATATCCATGAAATTTCAATTTCTTTAGATATGATTTAACTTTTTTTTTTTTATTAGAAATGAAATTTCACGAGCACCACGTTCTTCCTTGGGGCCTCCATAATCACGCGCTGAAGTTTCCAAGGATTCGGTGCACCCGAATTTTTTTTTTTAAGACTTTACCCTGTGAATATGGAGGCTGTAGGGAAGGTCCTGATATCCATGAAATTTCAATTTCTTTAGATATGATTTAACTTTTTTTTTTTATTAGAAATGAAATTTCACGAGCACCACGTTCTTCCTTGGGGCCTCCATAATCACGCGCTGAAGTTTCCAAGGATTCGGTGCACCCGGGTTGGAGAAAACTTTTATAAATATTTCCACGCTTTATATGTATACAGAATGACCCTTTCATATCACCTTAAGGCAACTTTTGACATCGGATCATCGCAAATACCCGGATCGCCGTGATCGGAATACTCTGCCAGAGGTATCTCCCAAGACCATTAACCAAGGAGAGGGGCGAACGCCGTTTTTACAACGAGATTATGCTGATATCCTGTTCCTGCCAAGCGATTCAAAATTCTGAGCCAAACTGTCTTTGTACCGAAAAGAAATATTCATGTGTGAAATTCAATGGAAAATATTTTTTTACGTAGGCAAAGACGATATCCTTGAAATGATGTTCTTCAAGAGAAACGTTTTGTTAAAAATTCGTTTACACCTGTGCACTTGTTTCCACATTAAAGTTACAACTCTGTTTTAACGCAAAAAAGAAAAAACCTTGTGTAAAATTCTCATTCCTAAATAACGACAAGATCGTAAACGAATTGTACATAAACCGTTTCGCTTAAGGAACACTTTATACGTAGTCGATGCCGTTTATATCGCGGCTTAATGCTAATATACATGATACCAGGTTTGAAACGGCACGGAAGGTTGGGGTTCCTGTTATTACAGTTAATACATTCATTTTCTAATCGCGACCGAGGCCTGTACACGAATAATACGACGTTTAATATAATCCTATTCCCCTTTAAGTGGCACTCAACTTTATTGCGCCTCATCGAGGAATCCTGTCGCGCTCCTTGGCACTCAAAGGATTAATCGCGTCCCTGTTCCGGTGAAGGATTTTATTAACACATCTGAGCGTAATCTCCGGACGGTACGATCCTAATTCCACGTCGGATACGTACTTCGTACTAATTATTCAGATTTGACGGCGCCACTTGAGTTACGGTACCACGAATCCTAAACTTGCGATGAGTTCTTCACATCCAACATAGGATATTACATAGGTACGTTTCATGTACGCGTGTACAGTCGATACATACCGTTCATACATGTAGTCAGATATGTTCAGGACGTCACATCCTAACTTGCTAATATTACGACCTGGGTTATGAGCTGGACCACTCTTGGGTCATCCCTGTTCGTCCAGCACAAAAGTCAACATGGCAGCTTCCGGAGATTCGCAGGATCCTGATGCTCGCCATATAAACGTTATCGCCTTTCCCTCGAGAAACGACACATCACGGTAGTCGTCGTAAAGTCCGCGTGGACGGAATCTATTTTTCTAGCACCTATGCCGGGTTTATTCGCCTTTTTACGAAGTGCACACAATGGAGCTTTCAAACTGACCGAGCTTTGTCGGCAAGGATTTTCCCCGTGTTATTCGAAACTCGCCGGGGGCTCCTTCGGCGAACCGTCGCCTGGCACAAGAATCGCCGGAAATCAATTCCGCCCCATCCTGGGAGAAATAAACAAACCAATTACGCAAATCGGAAGGAGCGGACGAACTTCGAGGATCCCTCCGGAACTCCGGGCCTTCCGGCTCGGTCTTGACGCAAGGTCTCTTCCGTCCCAGAAACGCAAGCTCTGATTAAGGAAGTCATTCGATCGCGCCGGTTCCGCGAACCTCCCCACGGGGGATTTAATAAAGAAATTGCGCGAGCCGTTTCAACCGGGTCATTTAGGAGAAAAGAAATGCCTGGCTGCACTTTCTCATGCTTTAAGGTCGGCAGGACCCCTTCCTACCTTCTATCCTTACGAATCCCTTTGACAGTAACACTAGAACTATTGTCCGATTTTTTTTCACTGTGATGGAAAAATGGTCGGAAGGTAAAATATAGGTAAATGTGACGGAAAAAGGTTTCCGGTAAAGCCTATCTGATTACAGATTTAATAAAACGGTTAGTTAAATTGTACGGTTGTTATTAAAATGAAACCGACAAGTACACTCTCGAGATCACGTTACAAATATGCCTAATAAAAATGATAATGCTTTCACAGAGAACTCCTGTATTTGTTAACATTGAGGGAGAATGACTGTACTTTCAGGTTATTTCCTCTGCTTGTACATATCCTACTTGTATACAGTAATTGAGGGTTGCCAAAGAAATAAGCATGTCAGAAATATGATACATTTACCATCCGTACATTTGCAGCGCAGTAAACATTCGGAATGTCTTATGACATAAAAAGCCTTGTGCTGAGCTGCGTTAAAGTGAAATACCGACTGTAGTCGGAATGATATACGAGCCCACGCTGCCGCTAGTGCCAAAGATCAGCATCCTTGAAACGGTGTCAAACTGTAACGAAAGCGAGGAATCGATCTCAAAAATGTTCTACATATCCCTATTTTGCGGATACAAACAAAATTTTTCTCTCCGAGAAAAATTTCCCTCCTAACCTAGCCTAACCTAACCTAACCTAGCCTAACCTAACCTAACCTAACCTAACCTAACCTAGCCTAACCTAACCTAACCTAACCTAACGGTCGTTGCATCTCGAGGTGAAATTCAAGCTTTCTCAACGAACGGACCACGTAAGCGGTCATTTAAATCGGGGTCTCGGATCAATTTATGATAGGAAAACGTAATCTACGAATTGCATTTCCTCGGAAGTCGAAAAAAGGTCCTTTTTCCATAGGCGGGATTCGCGCCGAGATTGCGTCTCACCGCGGCTACTCCTGGACCGCCATTAAGCGTTTAGAAAAGATTAATGGAAATTACAATGCGCCATCCTGGCAACGCATAATGGCCCGGCATTCCCACTGGTAATTTTGGGGGTATGGCTACGTATTATTGGTTATGGATTATGAGGAGAGAGAGAGACCATTACCGTGGTCGCCCCAATTCTGGAGCACGCTCCAACGCCCGCTCAGACGCGGTGCTTTCGAGTCGAAACTATTGTGCTTTCTCTGATCAATATGAATAAACATTGATTTTCAGATTAAGCGTTACTAAATCACTTACGATAAATTTCATTTCCATGTACTCCCGTCCCTCAATTTACGCGGAGTATCCTCTCTACGCGAATGAAAATCTCGTCGCGTTAAGTCTGTCGGTACAAAAGAAAAAATATTTGAAATAAAAAATCCCGCACATTGTGTTATAAGTTATACCGCGTATTAATCGTGATTTCCACTTGCGATTTCCACGTGATTTCGAGCGTTGAAATCCATGATTTCCTGAGCGAATACCCCCTCGGTCGTGATTCAAAGTCCAGGAACAACGTGAGTCGCGCTGTGTCGTAGAAAAGTGAATTCCTAATCACGCAGTGCGTGTTTGCGGGGTGGACATTGAATCACGATATCTCAGGGAACACGTGGTCGAAAAGTCACTTAACCTACGTCATCGTATTCGTCTCAATCCTCTTGAAAACCTTTGAATTGAAATAATTAACTATTTTTCCCGACGTCGATGAAATTTCTCGACGTGTTCCACTCGACCGTAAATCCGTCCATCCCATTAAAAATATTCATATAATTCATATACAATTTTGTTACACAAGATTGCGGTAAAATGATCGATTTCCCGCCTCAACCACCTCGTACCGAGATAGTCAAAGACCCTCTATCCGCTGTACAGCTTCCGGAAAGAAATATCCGGGAAAAATCGGCAGCTTTAACGTACCATCCCCCCTGGAATACTTGGAGGGTTCGCCGATCGGGCTAGGAGGGGCTACCTCGGAGGGCTCGAGGGTGCATTCTGATTTATCTAACAATTCCATTTTGCCCGGGCGCAAACTCAATTGGAGTAAATCCTTCCGGGTCTGTCCACCTGAGCTCTAATAGATCGTAACGCTTGGCAGACGACCAAGGTGCACGTCCCGACGGGGCCCAGAGGGTGCGGGACGCGCCGACGTGTGTAAAATCGCAGCCCGGGGAGCCGACGGCGTAGGGGATGGAGCCGGGGTGAAGAATGAGGAAAATCGAGAGAGAGTGCCGAGGGGTGCGAGAACGAGGGCGAGTTACCGGATAGATATACCTTTCCCGTGGAGTCGTGTCGCCTCAAGTATTCACACTTCTCGAGGGTGCGAGACAAGCGGGACAAGCGAGACAAGCGAGACGAGCGAGAAGAGGGTGACGCGCCGCACCGAAGCCTCGACAAAATGGACGCGAGTGTAAGGACTTCCCGCCCGCGGTATACACCCCGTTCCGACTTTGCCGGCCTCGCCGAGCGCGTTTTTATTTACCCGCGGTTACCCGAGATCGCTTCACGCCCTGCGGAGGGCGACGCCAAGAGAGAAGTGGCTCGCGTCCGTAATTACGGGCTTCGGCGTTTTCGAGACAACCGCGCGGAAGGGATGCCGTTGTTGCCGTCTGGTACAGTAGACTCCCGTATGACGCGGTTAATACGTCGTATGAATCCGCATTATTAGAAATCGTACCACTTTTCTCATATAACGTAGTTAACACGTTTACGCGTCGTATCAATACGCGTTATAGGAAATCGTGCCACTTTTCTCGTACGACGCGGTTAATACGTTACGCGTCGTATGAATCCGCATTATTAGAAATCGTACCACTTTTCTCGTATATCGCGGTTAATACGTTACGCGTCGTATGAATCCGCATTATTAAAAATCGTGCCACTTTTTTCGTGTAACACGGTTAATACGTTACGTGCCGTATGAATCCGCATTATTAAAAATCGTGCCATTTTTCTCGTATGACGCGGTTAATACGTTACGCGTCGTATGAATCCGCATTATTAGAAATCGTGCCACTTTTTTCGTATAACACGGTTAATACGTTACGCGTCGTATGAATCCGCATTATTAAAAATCGTGCCACTTTTCTCGTATATCGCGGTTAATACGTTACGCGTCGTATGAATCCGCGTTATTAAAAATCGTGCCATTTTTCTCGTATAACGTGGTTAATACGTTTATGCGTCGTATGAATCCGCGTTATTAGAAATCGTGCCACTTTTTACGTGTAACACGGTTAATACGTTACGTGCCGTATGAATCCGCATTATTAGAAATCGTACCACTTTTTTCATATAACGCGGTTAATACGTTACGCGCCGTATGAATCCGCATTATTAGAAATCGTGCCACTTTTTTCGTATAATGCAGTTAATACGTTTACGCGTCGGATGAATCCACATTATTAGAAATCGTGCCACTTTTCTCGTATAATGCGGTTAATACGTTACGCGTCGTATGAATCCGCATTATAAGAAATCGTGCCACTTTTTTCGTATAACACGGTTAATACGTTAAAGGAAATCGTGCCACTTTTCAAGTATAACGTGGTTAATACGTAACGCGCCGTATTAATAATAATATATATTTATTTGACTCGGATAAATTGTCCTTGTTCCAAAGAAATGTTGCGATCGATTTTTCGAGGATATTTGAGGGAAATCATTTTTCTTCGATCGACAAAATGTTTCTTTGGTTCAATGGCACTGTTTTCTCAGGGTGTCCTAATGTATTATAAAAGGACATTGGTACCTAGTTACATCGTTTAAAATTGCAAATTGAAAAGAGACCGTCGTCTCCTGTGTTGTCGAAAAATGCATGCTGACATTTGGAATCGACATGGTGCGGCAATTGAAGGACAAAATTCTTCTTAAAATGCCGATAATCGGAGCGTTAACCTTCCTGCAAACATAGCCAAACTTGTAGGACGACCAGCGGTAACTTTCCTTCTATTCGTATATTAGCGGTAAATATTCGTTCGTGTGCGTTACATAAAGGTCCACTCGTGAGGTTGTATTAAAAATGACCCTCGTTTTATGTTGCCCAAACACGAGCTTGTGTTAATTCGACAAAATTAATGCGAGGGTAACACGAAAGAAACTTTATTTTTAACATGTGCTGCAACATTTTTCTTTCGACGTTTTTAGAAACCTTAAATGAAATTGTCTCCCGTTCGGTAAATTCGCAAGGGGTGTAGATAAATGCATACGCGCTAAAATTAGCTATCCGTACGTTTGCAAATATCGTATCGTCAGTGTTTTATATTTCTGCCTAATGGATATCGGAGTTTACTTTTAACCCGGCTGTACACATCGATTGTTGTTTGTTTTTGATCTTCGTTCATGATTTCTGGACTGGCTCGAGGGCTCGGGGTGAGAGTTATTTTTAATTTCTACTCCTTCTAAGGGAAGAAGTAGCGATCGATCGGACAAGTGGAATTATGCATCTTTCGGAGTGTTTCCCGAGGAACACGAACTAAGTGTTCGTGTTCTCTGTGATACATACATTTTAATGATTTCCCCCCCGATATTTTTACCTTGAGACAAATTTAACTGGCGGAAAGACCTGTTGTTAAAGGTTGACGGAAGTACCTACTTGATTATCGGAAATAATTAACGGAAAGTCCATTAATCGACGCTCGTGTTTATCCACGAATCTCCCAACGGATAAACCAGAAATAATTTGACAAAAAAAGACGGGAAGCATCAATTACAGAAATTCAATGAGCATGATTTTCTAGAGTCGGATTATGTACAAAATATCTTAATACTTATAGGTACATATTTACATAACGACCTAAAAGTACGGATAACAGACAAGTAGAGCATCCTATTTAAGCAGTACACAAGTGTCAAGCAAATATTTCTAAAACATAACCCCATATTATATCCTTCGATCACGGGTTAAATTCTGTTCAAGTAATCCCGGTTCTTTCCTCGCAGGAATTTCAACGTCGCCTTCAAATATTAGCCGCGATGCTTCTCCATGCATACGTAATCAAAGACACGAACACCTCGACGAGAATCTCCTAGAAGTCTCTGTACCATCGCGTGACCTAAAAAAATACGTACGGGAGATTAAAATACTACACCGAAGTTTAGGCACCTTTCGGTAATATTTATTCAATCAGGGTCGATGCATAGCGGCACTTCCATCCCCAGGTTTGCCCTCCCGGATTTCACCCCTCGCACGCCAAGGGCTGCGGTAATTCCGACATGCCATCGGCGCGTGCTAAGGCGGAATTTCGCAAGCCCGTCGCGGGAATCTCGACCTTATTATTCTCGGCGGGTGAGCACCTCGAGCCATCCCGTCGTTATTATCGCGGTCTAGAATAAATCTATGATCTTTACGCGTACCCCGGCATTACGCTCGAGTACTATATTCGCATCTTATGAGGGCCCCCCGAAGGAAGGCGAGAATATATAGGGTGCACTCAAGGGCTCGTCGCTTCCTCGTTACAGGGTGCTCTCCGTCACCTTCACATCCACCCGCTACGAGGGTCTCATCCGCCCGCCCCCTGGTGCACCGCCCGAGGGCGGATATACATGCAAATGGCCGGGAATAATGCTCCTTTCCAGCGGCGATTCGGAACGAGGGCGGAACGCCAGCGCCGCGGCCTACCGTGCGGCGAGACACCGAACTACCTTTCCGTGTTTCCCTCTCGCCGGAACGAGTGAACGATCTTGAATAGAAGTTACGTTCGCGGGAGATGGAATAAGATATTTCCCTCTTGGAAAGGGTAAAAGTTAGACGGGATAGAAAGTACCGACGCTTCTAGTCCCAATACCACAGAGAAAGGAAATTTCCTCGACAACGGAATGCATTTAATTTAATCCAATTACATTCCGACGCTGCAACGGCAGTATATTAAAAATGCACTTCCGTGCATTATTTTATGAAATCACAAGGCACTCCGATTCGTGCGTTTCCGTTTCAGTCGGATGTGCCCCGAGCGTTTCGTTTGCTTAAAACCACCCTCTAAACGACCTAATCCGTTCGCTCGGTACAGAGAAAGGAAGTTCAAACGATCGCGTAGGTAGGATTTCTGCGGCCTACTGGAATTCCCGGTGAACGCTTCCTTCGCAGATTTCTCGTGTACTCTGACTACCGCTTCCTTCGGCACGGCTGAATATAGCCCTATTCCGGAAATTAAACCGACGCCGAATAGTTTATTATATCCCGCCGATTACCATAGGAAGTCCCTATGACCGCGGAAGTGGGAGTCGCCCACGGGGGGAACGATTGATTTTCTTTCCCCTAGATCGTAAGGAAACGAAATAATGCCCCGGAAGGTAAATTCCTGGTTACGGCATTTACTTCCACCCTCCTCGCACCTAGCCCTGCCACGATGCGCCACAGGTGAATATATATGCAAATGAGGGAGAATAATGCTCCTTTCCAGGGCGGAACGACCGCCAGCGCCGCGCGGCGGTTTCCGGAACTGCGACCTTCTTCCGAAGGCAGGATAATCGGCGCCGTGCCCGGAGAGGGCGGAATTCGATTGGACATAACGAAGCGAAATAACGAGGAGGCCTTCGTCGGGGTCGAGGATGCGCTCGTCCCTTTCTCCGGGATCCGGACGAAAGGGACCTATAGGAGGCGGCTAAATACGGACCGTCTACCTCTCACCTACCTGTAGCATGTATAATTTGCATGTCGGCCGACGCTTACGCTCCCGAATACACGAGCCGGGCACTCGTGTGTGCGCGTGCTCGTCTGAAAATATACAAACGGTCGCCCTCGCTCGCCACGACAGGAGCCGTGGGTCGATAACTTCGATGGTACCCATCGAAACTCTTACGTCGACTCGTAATCCCGTGCACTAACTCCTGGGCGTCAAGTGAGCCTACTTTGCTCGAGTTTAACACCGCGAGTGGGGTCGAGAACCGCGGCGAACCTTCGTCCCTTTAAGGTGGAGTGAATCGAGAAATCCCGTCAACGTCGATAAAAATGATTCCTCGGATCCAGGGAATTTCTCAAATTTTACTCCGGTCTCTTTATAATTATCGTAAGGGTATGTAGAGTATGCCATTTGGTACAATACCCGATACAATTAGAAACCTCGGTAACGTAGGATTTTAGAGGAATCCTTTTTACCGACGTCGATCTAATTTCTCGAGGCGAATCACTTTTCCTTAATGGAAGATCCTCCTTATCAAAGAGTGGCGGGTCCAATCGGCAAGTGGCCTGAGAGAGAATCGTGTCGCGGCTTCCAAGTGGGAGAAACGTAGCGCGTGTTTTCTTTGACACGTCCTCTGGGAGGAATCTTCCCTTTTCTCTTTCTTCCTCCTCCTCTTTTGGGATTTCTCCCTTCTATCTTCCTCCTCTGTCTGACGCCTTTACTTCCTTCCCCGTCATCCTCATTTTTTTTTCTCGCCTCGGACCCGAGAATAATGCACGTTCCTCCTATTGAAACTCGTCCGATATGTCGGAGGTATAAAGAGCAAGGAGAAACCGGAAATACGCGGCTGTACTCGAGGAGGGAGGTGTAGGATATTTCTGCTCGAAAAGTGGAAAGTCGATATCCCAGTCACCGGAAGCATACGACCCGATTTATTCGGCGATCAGATGGCGGATCGAACGCCGAATCCAGGATCGAGGGGGGAAAAAGAAGACGAAGTGGAGGGAAATTTCGGCAAGAGACGAGGAATAAAAGTCCTCGGCGAGATCGAGAGCGGAAGTCCTAAATGTTCGATTTCGAGGGAGCTCCCGTAATTACCACGGTTTCCGAAAAAGAGGAAGGGAGGAAAAGCGATCCCATCGGTCACGCCCAGGGAGTCCGGAAAAAGTTTGGCCCGATACCGTCGGCCGGCAAAAAATGACTCGATGGAAATTTCGCCCGGGCTAAATAAACGCAATTTCACGGGAATAAGTGAATTATTCTTCGGGGAACTTAATCGACGTTGCGATGGAAACTTTAATTCATTCCGATAGCTTTTCTTGCAGCTTGGACGGACGAAGTGAGCGCGGAAATTCGGCGAAATTCCCGGGAAATTGGCTGCCCGATCGAAACGTTACCCTGGTTACTTCCCCCGGGTAATTGTTAAAATAATCCTCACTGGCGATGTTAATTAACTATCGTGAGAAATGCCTTAAATTGCGAATAAACGGAAAAATTTTGGCGGCCGTTGAAGTAAGCCGCGGGCCTGCCTCCCGGGAAGGTTTCATTCGATTTAAAGAGCCATAATGTCCCGGTTGTTTCCGCTTAATAATTGGATTTTAATTCAACTTTATTCCCGGCGAATGAGGTTTAATTTATTTCCCTCAAATCCCCCGTCGCTGGTAAAAACTTCCGCGCGGCGAAGTGCCGGTTCGCGGGAAATGAGCTAACTTGAAATGGAGCTATTTATTTAACTGAACTAAATCTTTCCTTTGAGTAACTTTTCTCCCCTTCGAGGGTACCACTTTCAAAGGACACTTAACAGAGGAACCGCCCAAAGTGGTTTAGCGCTTTTCAGGCCAGCCAGGGTGGACCTCTACTTTTTCCTATTTTCAAAATACCGAAATCTTCGGCACAATGTATCAATGCTAACCTAAAAATTAAGTACCTTCTTGGCTACACTTTGTACACTCCTCCGATAAGTACAAACCAGTGCGCTAGAATTACCGGACGTCACGTCAGGTACGGTAGTCCGCTTGGCAAGTGTAATTACACCTAGCGTATGTTTCACGCACGCTCTTTAAATTCTGTCTCTTGTTTGGTGCAAAAGAAGGGCACAAAACGCACAAAGAATGAGAAAGTAAAACCCACTATTGTTGAAAGGAACGTGAAAAGCCGCATAATATTTCTTTAATAAAAATCAATAGAGTTCTATGAAATCGTATTGTTTCGTAACGAGTGTCAATTCGATATTATTGGAGCCGGAAACAATTCGAAAATTTCTGGAACACTTTTGAGCCGAACCGTCATGACAGTTCCAGTACCATGCAATACAATAAAAGGTTTATTATAGCTTAGCGATGGCAGGAAGCCTGATATTTACGGATTCTGCAATGGATAAATACGGCTATTTATAAATACAGATTCAAAAGAGTATTACTAAATTAAGGCTGCTGGGAACGTAGGTGTTTAAAGAAAATAGCAGCCCTCGGGAACGCAGATATCGAGGGAATTGTTCTTTGTTTCCTGCACCGACAATGGGAAAGTTAAATTTACTATCACAATTCCGGATTCCGGAAAACATAATGGCGACGATATTCAAGGAGAATATCCAATAGAATAATTTAATGAGCAAGACTTCTCTAAAAATACCTTTGTCGAGAAAAAGGAATAATGACTGGAACCATTAGATCATTGATTAATTCCACCCCAAGACGATTAACGAGAGATCTAAAAGCACGCGGTAAACTAAAACTAAAAAATTATTAACGCGTTGTCCTCTAATTACATTATCAAATTGTGAATTATACGTATTATGCATTATCCAATAATTGGATGTTCTTCAACCTTTTCCTCTGACATTTTGAAAACCCCCCTCGAAAAGATCCCGTATTCGCGTTTAATATTTATAATTAATTAAGGTTTATCGTATAAATAATATTAATAATTAATTAAGGTTTATCGAAAAGTATGGGTTTTGTCATTAGCGGCACCACAATTCAGCGAGGTTAACGTCGGCGCCGGTCTTTCGCGCTCGTCTGGTAAAAAAAAAAAAAAACGACAGGCAAAAAGAGGAAACCTATTGTCTCGTCTCGGGTGGACTCGAAAAGCCGATGAATCTCGGAGCTTTACTTTCTCGACTTTCTCGAAGTTCTCGCCTGGTGCGGCATCGGTATGGGGGTGGCCGGAGGCCGGTTAGGCTCTCGGTTAGGGTGCGAGGGGTACAAATGCGTATTTATGTAATTGGATGGTAGGGCTTACGGTTCTCATAGGGCTTGAGAGCGTATACCAGGTTCTATTAAAATACCACCCCATCGGCAGCAGCCGCAGCGTCGCTCCCCCGATACGTTAACCTACAGCTATACTCGTATGGAGGGCCCCACGGTCCGGTGGTTCGCCATAGTCCGTTTGTTTTACATGCGGATATCTACATACGCTATTTATTCGGAAGCCCTAGGAAACTCCGCCGCGAGGATATCGCGTTACCCGGTTCGAGGAATCGACACTTCCCTGTCGGCGTAGTCGACTTTATCGCAAGCGCTCGCCTAACCTCGCGATGCTCGATTCAATTGTCCCGCCCCAAGTTTGCTCCCCTTCTTTGGGCCGACCTTAACCACTCTCCTTGCCAATTGCCGCCAATGGTCCTACCGGGACAAGGCAACGCAACGTCAACGACGAGCTAATTAGCCGGAAACGGCACGGCAACGAGCCGCTTACGCCCTAGCAAATGCGTGTCAATGTGACAACTCTACGAACGAATTCCATAAAGGCTTTTCGACGACTCGGTAGCTATATTACGCGTACTGTCAACGATACGCTGATATCGCGTCCGTCTCGCGAAATAAAGAAGCAACGAAGTAACGGCGGGACGAAAAGCCGTCAACGCGGTGTCAACTGTGCGGCGACGATGGTAAAAAAAAAAGAAAAAACGTGCCAACCGATAAAGACGTGTCAACGGCATGGCTACGATACATTGACGATTTTTTAGCGACTTCAACTGTGCGGCAACGACGGTAAAAAAAAACGTGCCAACCGATAACGACTCGATAAAGACGTGTCAACGGCATGGCCAGGATACATTGACGGTTTTTTAGCGACTTCAACTGTGCGGCAACGACGGTAAAAAAAAAAGAAAAAACGTGCCAACCGATAACGACTGGATAAAGACGTGTCAACGGCATGGCTAGGATTCATTGACGGTTTTTTAACGACTCGGAATCACATAACGCGGACGTGTCATCGATACGCTGATATTGCGTCCGTCTCGGGAAATAAAGAAGGAACGATGTAACAAAAACGAAGTGACGAGAAAAGCGTGTCAGCTATGCGGTAACGACTCAATAAAGACGTGTCAACGGCACGGTCACGACGCAAGCAACGGCGGGTCGACAATGGGCAACGCAACCGATATACCAATACGTATCGCGCCCCTTATCAAGGAGCTCCTATCACTCTGGTGAAAACGCTTGATGGGTCGTCATCGCGGAAAAACCCCCTAGACCCGATGATCGATCGCTCCCCCGACACTCCCGAGGAATCGACCGTACCGCACACACTGCGGCCAATTTCGGAGAAACGATGCAAACGCGAAGATCAAATCGGACCTCCGTGATCAAACACCGCGTAGGAAAGAAAACACCGATGACGTCGGCGGCCCTTATACGGAATATCTCTTGACAATCGCGACGAAGGGAAGGGCGAGTTAAATATATTTCCGAGTAACCAAGCTGATCTACGGCGATAAATAGATTGTGATATACTTCTGCTCCTAAGGATTGCTCTTAGAGGTTGCAACCAAGGCCCTTACACGGAATATCTCTTGACAATCGCGACAAAGGGAAGGGCGAGTTAAATATATTTCGGAGTAACCAAGCTGATCTACGGCGATAAATAGATTGTAATATACTTCTGCTCCTAAGGATTGCTCATAGAGGTTGCAACCAATAATCGGGAATTTTAAGGAGGCAAAATTAAAAAAAAAAAGAAAAGAAAAAATACGTAAAAAGAGTAAATCCAATTTTGTAGGGGGTGAACCCGCCGAGGGAGAAACGATTACTCGCCAAGAACTAATTCAGAAGTCCGGAGCCGAGTGTTGGTCGGTTTTGTTATTACGACAAAGACTGCTTTTTAGCGAGGGGCCCGAAAAAGTGAGCTCTCTCCGGAGATTCGCGCGACAATAGGAAAGCCGCGAGCTGCGACGCGGCGCAGCGATTGTCCGGGATCAATTTCAAACTGTCTCGGGACTTTATCCTGGCCGTAAGGCCACGTTTATCCGTTAAACGGCAGCAAAAGGTCGGGGAGGCCTTAACACGTCGGGATCCGATATAGCGTCGGTAGTTAAGGATTAAGCAGCAATATCTGAGCTACCTGGACAAAGGAGAGGGCGCAATTACTGAGTCTCCCTCGGTCGGGAGAATGTCAAGGTGTCTCACGACAGCCCGAAGGATCGATCTTTGCCGATACTTCGGAAATATCCCCCGAATATCCTTTAAAGGAAACTCCTCCTGGCACTTAAAAGCACTTTTCGACTGTTGTCAACCCTTAAGGTGAAGTGAAACCCCCTTCAAATCAGTCGATTCAAATACAACACTTTTTTTTAAGGGTATTAGACCAAACTGTCCGAAACTTTGATACGTCACTCTTGACCATCTAAGAATTGTCCTGACACATTCAAAGTTTGGATTTAAAAAAAAAAATTTTTTTACTCAGTCCATACCAGAAACGAAATGGCGTCGATCTCTGATATTTCGATCAATATATAATTATTGAAGGGTCTGACATGAGAATCGAAAGGGTCAGGACAATTTGACGACAATTTAGAACACTCTGGTAATCGATAATCTCGCATTTGAACGGGATAAAGGCAAAAAAAGTGTTGTATGCGCTTCTATGCTAAAACGATGGGAATACGAGGTCTCGGAGTGAAAATTTAATTGACCTGGAAATCACAGATGGCGCAGGGGGTCCCTCTGCAGTCAATTAGGGCCGCAGAAAGCATGAATCCAGAGGATTTCTGGAGTTTTACTTCGATTTCTTGATATTTATTGTAGAAAAACGAGAGGTGGAGTATGCCATTTGGTACAATATCCAATATAATTCGACCCAGCTGTGAATATAAAAACGAACGGCGGCACCGTAGGCATTTAGAAAAATCTTCTTTATCGACGTCGATCAAGTTCCTCGACGTGTTTCACTTCACCTTAATTGCGAGGGACTCGGAATTCCGAGAGCCGGGTATCGACCGAGGTGTTGTCAAATTATCTCATCAACGTTATCAACATTAGCAGGAGTATGTCTGATAAGACAATGGGAATTTCTGCGTCGAGTTTAACGAGAGCCTTTACTGTTATGTCGTTAACTCTTCATTGCTTCAGCTTAAATTTCCATAAACAGCGTTATCAGCACACTGAGCGGTGTATCATTAACCCCTCACCTCTAGAACGTAATATCGAGACACTTTTCGAATAAGCAACTTATGGCAAATCGCCTCTTATTTAACTAAGGTGGTGGATTTGCGGTGCGTTATTACTATATTTGCTGCCGAATCAGAATTTCTGATATTGCTTAAAAAGGAACTTGTAACGAGATCGTCTCCGTAGATCGTTTGATACGCTTCGTTTTATTTATTTAAACTCCGTTTCGCTCAGCTTTATGATTTTCTCGGCCATCTACTTTCCGTAAAATCCTTATTAATCCATTGACAATTGTGCTCGCGCCTCGCTAATTACTATTCGACTTCGATTTCCGTAGCGGTTCGATATTGGAATAACCGAGGACGGGTTTTCAACGTCAAAAACACGTGGAAGGATATCGGAAATCCGTTATATCCGCACGATTCCACTGGAAGATTCATCCCTAATCAAGTAAATTAATTGCAAACCCTGGAGCATTCATGTTCCATATATATATCAACAAGTAAATGCGTATCCTGGAACTACGCGAGCATTCCCAGTTACGTATAACCACTGCAAGCACACACGAAATTGCCTGAGTATTAGGAACTAAACTCAGGAATTCATAACGCTAATGGAACCAACGAAGGAGACACTTGCAACCACCGAGATTAATCAAATCCGAAAAAAGCCCCCTTGAGGGAAAATCCTTATAGAGAATAATTTTTGAAGGAGAATTGCTTACACTACACCGGGCCCCTTAAAAAATGTACTCCTCATAGATAACATTTAAACAGGATGAAAAAACGTATTTCGTTCGTTCCCGTGTATTCAAAGCATGAATAAAACACACGAATATCATATTCATATAAAATATTAACACTCCGCGTCCGACTCCGTAGTCAAAGGGTTAAAATCTGAGATTTAAGGTGAAGTGAAACACGTCGAGGAACTTGATCGACGTCGATAAAGAAGTTTTTTCTAAATGCCTACGTTGCCGACGTTGGTTTTTATATTGACAGCTGTGTCGACTTATATTGTGTATTGTACCAAATGGCATACTCCACCTGTCGTTTTCGTACAATAATTATAAAGAAATCGAAATAAAACTCCAGAAATCCTCTGGATTCATGTTTTCTGCGGCCCTAATTGACTGCAGAGGGACCCCCTGCGCCATCTGTGATTTCCAGGTTAATTAAATTTTCACTCCGAGACCTCGTATTACCATCAATTTAGCATAGAAGCGCATTCAACACTTTTTTTGCCTTTATCCCATTGAAATGCGAGTTTATCGCTTACCAGAGTGTTCTAAATTGTCGTAAAATTGTCCTGACCCTTTCGATTCTCATATCAGACCCTTCGATAATTGTATATAGATCGAAATATCAGAGCTCGACGCCATTTTGTTTCTCGTACGGGCTGAGTAAAAAATTTTTTTTTTAAATCCAAATGTTGAATGTGTCAGGACAATTCTTAGATGATCAGGTGTCAAAGTTTCGGACAGTTTGGACTAATACCCTTAAAAAAAGGTGTTGTATTCGAATCGACTGATTTGAAGATGGGTTTCACATCACCTTAACGACATAGGGAAATTCTTAACGGACTTCCGCTCCGGCCTGGAGGGCACGAGGACATACAACCCCCAGGTGGCGACTGGAAAGGTATTTGGCGCGAGACTCTGCCTCGTCCTTTGATAAAAGTTTCATCCCTGGCGAGCGAGCTCGGCAGAGTAATGCCCGATGGCCCGAATATACTTTTTCCCGTTCCTCCCCCTAACGAAAGGTACTCTTCGGGTGCTTGGAGTTGAAGAAAAGGGACGTAGATCTAGGATGAGCGGAGTTCTCTTCTATGCTCTTTGTAGACGCGTGCCTATTCAGAGACGAAGCGTAGACGTGCGCGGCCATCTTGGCCCTCCCTCGTAAACCGCGGCCATGAATCCGCCCTAAAGGCCGCCGAACTCGGGAAAATTGGGATAGCGACGGGTTACCGCCTCGCTCCCGACTTTACGATTCGAGGATTCCCGAGGGCCTCGCGAACGAGCGAAGAATTACCGGGACCGGGAGGAGCTCTTCCGCGGAAACGATACTCGAGCGGGGCGCTCTCGACGCACTTTTAAGGACCGACCCTCGCGGGGTGAATAAATTTCCCCCGACGCATTCGGGAATACGCGTCGTCGCCCGGGAAGACGCACTCGGAATATCGATTACGCGATAGGTGAGCGCGTGTATTCAAATCCACGGAAAAGTTGCCCCGGCGTTTCTTGCCCTCGCGAGATATGCGCGATTATTCAAAGCTCCTGCCAACGGCCGCCCCAGACCAAGAAGAACCTTCTGCTTTATTATTTATCACTGTCATTATCCGGAACCCCGGTGCCCCGTAATGCGGACACCCTTCCGGTTTTTCGCAAGGCGCATGCACCGCCGATTAACGAGACCGTATCGAGACTGGATTATTCTCTGCACGCCAGGAATACAGGATTTCCCGGATTAATCTGCTCCGATTTAGTTCTCGGGTTCAAGGGAGTTACCGAGAAAACCGTAATACAAGGAGGCGATAATGAGAGCAAATGGGTCTACGAGGCCCCGAAATGGTGCTTCTTGAAATTGAGACGAAGAATCGAATTATTACACGAAGCTTTGGTGCCTATTGTATTTTTGTTTGTTTGTTTTTTTTTGTTTTTTTTTTAATGCACTTTTCCTTAATCGAGACTGATAACTGGGGCACTGAGATTTGGAGAACGCCTAATTACGAGGTAGGACACAACTGGCGATGTCGAATTATAATTTCTGCTCCAAGGATGAAACCGACTATAATTCGATTAATATACCTACTCGGAATATCTTGGCGAGAGTTCCTCGCGAAGGTTGAAGGGACGTAACACACCTTGTTTCCTTAATTGAAAACACTGAGAGGTGCAATTTGCAAAGGTAGAATGTAGGTTGCCAATAAATACTTGAAGCATATACGTTAGAATAAGCATCAATGCATGAAAGAAATTCAATATGTTATAAGACGAGGTTGACTAAATGGCGTTTAGACCTGCGGAGAGGGTATTTTAGACAAATGTTGAGAGTTGAACATGAAAGGGAAAAGATGAGAACTCGGAAAGAAACTCGTTAAATCCTAAGATTGTAGGTTTTCTCACAGGTATTCTTTGTGCAAGTGACCGTTCCAGCTTACCCTAGGGCGTGTAATACGCAAAGTCTATACCTTAGTCGGACTTGCTGGAATACCCTGCAAGTGGAAATTTGCAGAGTTCTCAACAGTAGAATGGCCCAAAACGGTGGTCAATTGTCTGTCAATTACTGGGCACATATCAATCGGTCCCCGTGCTACTAATCATTGCATGTTACTGACTCGAAGGGTGATCGATTGCGCACCGACGTTCTTAGTTCGCCAATAAAAAAGTGCCATCTTGAAACACCCGTTTGCAAGAAAGATTTTTTCCTTGGCACGCAGCTTCTTTAATGCCAAACACTTGGAACTGCACTCTAAGTGTTGCGGTGTAACTTGTTGCTGCAATTGCAAAGTGGCGGCGCAATAACGCAAATAGCAGTGCTAACTTCGAGCACCACCTGTTGATACAAACGTAATCCATTACCGGGACATCAAACTATTTTACACCACGGATGGGCCGACTGACGAAAGAATTTTCAAGAAAAGGAAACCTGATGTACAAGAAGAGGAGTCGCTCTTTTTCCTCCGCTCTTTCAATCTCTCTTCGCGAACGACATTGAGGGGTGCTTTCCTTTCATTGGATCCTGCCTCCACAAAACAAGCGAACCCTCCACGAACTTCACAAGAACCACCGAGCATTTAATTCTTCAAAGGACCGTTGGCTTCTCCTTTTCACCGGGTCTCTCGCTGCACCGTAGTTTAACCACTCTTTCGACATTGTTCGCCCTCATAAACGGCCGAAAAATCAGGGTTAATAAAGCCCTTGTCCCCAAAGCAAAGAGAAAGAGTGCCGATGGATCCGACGTTTTTCTTAACAATTATCAAACTCCCACGGTCCACTTGATATATTCATCTTATCGCTCCGAACGTGCTCGGACCGCCTCGAGGTCTACAGGTATTCGAGGCGTGTTAATTAATTAACGAGCTAAATTAGCCTGAAAACTCGGTGAAGGCTGACTAAAGTGAGAATACAGGGTGGCATTAAATAAAACCCAAAGTCAATTTAGTCGCACGGTGAACCGAGTAAAATGTCCTGACAACAAATTCCTGCTTTCCGTGGTGAACCAATCGACACTTAATTCTCGCACTAGTTTTCATAAATCGTAGCTGCATCTTTATACAATAAACGTTCCTCCAGGTCTAGATAAGCACCCAACAAAGTTTCAGACAATTTGCCTTGCTCCCCTAAAAAGTACCGAGGAACTAATTCCGTGGACAAACCGGCATAGCAAATAGTCACTTAGGAGGTCCCTGAAGGGTGGGAAAAAGCCACCATCGAGGTGTCCCGGGGCAGAGCGGCAAAGTAGCGAGGCAGAAGAGCTGACAAAGGTGGAGGAAGAGGTTCCAGAAGGAAGCCCAAGGACAAAAAAGATCCCGAGACTATAGCGTTTGCACTCACCGCCTTTCCTGTGCAAACTGCGGCCCGATCTCGTAACATAGCAACCCCCAAGGGCGCTGATATTCCATGGGAATAACTTTTCTAAGGAGAGCCGAGTCAAAAGCTAAATAAGTCCGATTCTCAAGGAATTCTCATTCCTTGAGAATTATCGACAGACTTCCGACCCCGGGCACTTCCGGTGCTCTCGTCCGAGTCCTCCAAGTCCTCGACTTGAAGACGATCCCCAAGCAATTGAACCGAAAACGCGCCCCACCTGTAAAAGATAAACCATCCGAGAGACCAGATAAGCTTCCCCTTAAAAACCTCGTAAAGATATATATCTCGGTTTTACTTGCAGGTTTTACGCCCTTCTGCGAAAATACGAAGAACTTCGGCGTAAAGAGACTTTCGCGAGCCCGTTGAAAAACGGGAAAAAAAAAGGTTCCTCGAAAGGCGCGAAAACGACCTGTGATACTCGCAAGGAGGGTAATTCAATTTGATAGGAGCTGGGTCGTGCAGTCAATGCAGAGATTAGGAAGAAATGGACTTTGCGAGCTACTCTTCATGGGAAGACGGATAGAGACGTCGTATCCGGGAAGAAGCTCTTTCGAAGTATCCTCTAGCCGAAAACACATTCGTATTCCGAAGGCGAGCCAGGCCGTTGGGTTGTCGGCGTGCTCCGCTCGAATTTCGACTTTATTATCGTCTCCGGCGGAAAGTTCAATGTACAAATTCAGCGAGGGCGGTGCCCGCCATTTTGGCAAACTTCTTCCAAAAGGTAGCACCACATCCCCTGCGAACGTCGTTCCCAATTATCAGGACCCCTAAGGCTGAAGTCTCCGATAAGTACTAGTTTTTCATGATACATTCGTTACGTTCCTATTTTTTTCAACAGATTAAATAGATTGCATCGTTGATATTTAATGGACAAAAGAAGGCCTTTTTGCCATTGGACATTTTTTAAACGATTTCACGGGATCGGAAAGGCTCCAGCGTTTGTCCGTCGTGCAAACAGCTGATCCGATAGAGAAGAACGGACCACGGAAATAAACATGACGGATACGACGAGGGACACGGAAGTCCGAGGAACAAAAGACTGCTCCCATCCCCTTGTACATGTATTTTTCACGAACTTACCGTGTCACTGATCCGACGACAAGCGTACAAAAAGAGGGCCACGGACCTTCGAGGTCGATAAAATTGAGCCAAAGGAGCCGCAGAAGACCTCCAAACGCAAGAACGATGATTATAATATAAATTCAGTCTAAAGAGCTGATAACAAAAATATAGCCATTCCATTGTAATCAAACTACGCGAAGAAATAACAATATCGAGTGCAGTCATATGGTAAAATATGAAATCCCTCGTTATTTATTTATTATCGAGACGCGTGACATTCAAGAGACTCGCCTATTTAGTTAATGATTCACATCGTATTCGCGCTTTTTTACATGAACATTTTTCTTCGGCGCGCCGAAGACCATCTTTCTCAGGTTGAAAAATTTTTCCGCAGCGAAACCCCCCTTTGCGAACCTGAAAACACTTTCACCGCTAAATAACAGGGCGGGTTATGAGCTTTCACGCACGAGAAGGCCTAAAGGATCCAAGAGGACCTGGAAAAGGTCCAGAGTAAAACGTAAAATGTCTCCATCAGACATTTTACGCCTCAACCCCCGAACCCCTTTCCGACTTTTTTACGAAAAGCGGACCTATCGAATCCGCAATGCTTAATTTTTTGGCTCCACATCTAGCGATCCGTACCCGTGGGTTTTTTATTTCTATAAAATCTGTACCGAATTTCTGCAACGAATTTATTCTTCTTCCTCGGTACTTGATCGGCAAAGATCCACCGGGAGACTCAACGATTTCTCTCTCAGATCCTTAATGTAAATCTACGCTGAGGAAAAACCTAACTTGCGCAATCCGCAGGTAGTACCGGTCTTATACGCAAAGCTTCACGTCCTCGAATTAACCCATCTCGGGTCTCGACGAGGAAATTCCCAGCCCGGGTCGTAAATATTCCCTCAGCCGTTGTAAATCATCGGCGAGGCTCCCGACGCGATGATAACTCGGAAAGGAAACGAGAGAGGCAGCTGGGGAGGCCTGGAGAGAAAAGGGCGAGAGGGAGAGAGAGAGGAATCTTCGGCAGGCTCCGCGGGCGGCGCGAAGATAAAAATAGAAAGAACCGCCGCGCGATATTAGAGCGGAGCTCGCTCCGGTTATATCGACCGTGGTTGGTCCTAGCGATGGGGCCCCATCTCGTTGTGTGCCCGGGCAAGGGAATACCACTCCTCGAGTCGCCCCTCGCCGCCCCTTGCGGCTCCTTCATCCCCTAATGCGGCAACCTGTGGCTCCCGCCCATCTACGGACCAGGACGAGAGAGCCAGGGATCCTACTTATCGACCCGCTCCCTCTCCCTGCTGCCTCTTCCTCCGTTATCACTGTTTCACCTCTACCGATATCGTCTCCGCGTCTCTCTATCTGCCTCTGTCCGTATTCCGGTCTCTATTGGGCTATTCCTGTCTATCGCTACCCCGTCTCTAGCTATGTATCCGTGTCAATTTGTAGCTAGTTAGCGACTGATCTCTGTTTCTATCTCGAGTTCTGTCCAGCGCCGGAAATCGTGACGGAGTTGACGCTGTTTCACCTCTACCGATATCGTCTCTCTATCTGCCTCTGTCCGTATTCCGGTCTCTATTGGGCTATTCCTGTCTATCGCTACCCCGTCTCTAGCTATGTATCCGTGTCAATTTGTAGCTAGTTAGCGACTGATCTCTGTTTCTATCTCGAGTTCTGTCCAGCGCCGGAAATCGTGACGGAGTTGACGCTGTTTCACCTCTACCGATATCGTCTCTCTATCTGCCTCTGTCCGTATTCCGGTCTCTATTGGGCTATTCCTGTCGATTGTAGCTAGTTAGCGACTGATCTCTGTCTCTATCTCCAATTCTGTACAGCGCCGGAAATCGCGACGGAGTTGACGTTGAATCCTCCCAGGAAATGGAATGAAGGCTTATTAACCGATTACCGGCGCTAGGATACCTCGGAGATGAGTAGGATAATTGTGCCCAGGGCGATTTCCACTAGGGTGCGACGAACGGATCACTGTCCCTGTTTCCTGTTCCCTGTTCCCTATCTAGGTCGCACCTCCGATTCCCAGGACGGAGGGGACGCGGAAACGAGGACGAGGACCCGGCGACCACTTCTCGCAGGCTCGATACCGTCCCACCCGGAAGCTTCCTTCCTTCTCGAGCGTCCTCTCGACCCGGAGAACACCGAACCGAGTTTTCGGATGGGAGACCGACCCTATCTGGATGGACTTTTGCGGAGTTAGGTCGCAGTTCACGGAGAAAAACAAGAGCCCTAAAGCTACAGATGCCTATCCTGGAAATTCGTCTTCGCGATACCATTAGAAACTGTCCTATCAACGGATTAATCCAGTTCATTTTTTTTTTTTTTTTCGTACACAGTTAGCGGAAAAATTTCCGTAAAAGCCAAGCTGTAACCGTAGCCGAAAATATCCATTAATATTAATAGCGACAAAACCGATATATGTGCCCATAATTATGAAAGTGGTCTAAGTCATATATTTTCTGTTTCGAAATTACATTGAATTAATTTCGTTTGAAATAATATGGCGTGAAATAACTGATAAACTCATTTTTTTTTTTTTGTTAATTTTGACTTAGACCACTTTCATAATTATGGGCACATATCCAAAGTATTGCAAAATAGTAGGTGCTACGGAAAATATCCCTAGACGTTACGGATTCGGTCCGTTCGGTTCTTATTTATTTTTTCAGAAAGATTAAAAATATTTCTCAGCGTTGTGGAAACTGTCTACATATTTAATGTACTCAAAGGGTTAAGGGTAACGGATATTTATCACGTTCTAACAAAATCATTCTTGTGGGAGCGTTACTTTGTTACATCCTATGGTAACACATTGATACGTATTAGCGATGACGTCGCGTGATAATTAAACGTTACTGCAGCGACGCGATAATAGAACGTTCTCGGCTCCATTACTGCAGGTGTAAGCAGACATCGTCGTTTTCCCCTTTCCCGAGAATTTCAGCGTATCAGCCGCGGAATTGTGTTTGATCGCAGGTGACCCGACCCTCACCCTCGTTAGCGAGCGAGGTTACCAAAGCCGTCACCTTACGCATGACTCTCTCTCCTTCTCTCGCCGCTGGGCTCCGCCCTCGCCCTCTCTCTTTCTCTCTCACTTGCGCGGCCTGCGCCGCAAATACGTGCAACGCCCAAGTTCGCGGTGGGATTTCTCAGGACGATTCGTCGGATCAATCGTCTCTAATTACCTGTAATTCGACCGACTACTGGGAGCGAAGAACTCGGATACATCGTTAATCGATTAATCCTATCAGTCGAGAGAAATTACGAACAAAGGAATCGACCATTGCGTCCTACTTTCATTGACTCACCCGATTCATCGAATCGGCTGTTATCGTTTAACCGTAATCGCCAGCTAGGCCCACCAACCAGGTGGATGGAGATCCCTCCATCTTGGAGGAATTAAGGTGAAGTGAAACTTCATATCAGTCGATTCGAATACAACACTTTTTTTTAAGGGTATTGGACCAAACTGTCCGAAACTTTGACACATCACTCCTGATCGTCTAAGAATTGTCCCGACACGTTAAAAATTTGGATTTTTCAAAAAAATCTTTTAACTCAGTCCAGACCAGAGCCAAAATGCCGTCGAGCTCTGATATTTCGATCAATATACAATTATCGAAGGTTTTGATATGAGAAACGAAAGGGTCAGGACAATTTTACGACAATTTAGAACACTCTGGTAATCGATAAACTCGCATTTCAACGGGATAAAGGCAAAAAAAGTGTTGTATGCGCTTCTATGCTAAAACGATGGGAATACGAGGTCTCGGAGTGAAAATTTAATTGACCTGGAAATCACAGATGGCGCAGGGTGTCCCTCCGCAGTCAATTAGGGCCGCAGAAAGCACGAATCCAGAGGATTTCTGGAGTTTTACTTCGATTTCTTTATAATTATTGCACGAAAACGACAGGTGGAATATGCCATTTGGTACAAAATACCCAATATAATTCGACCCAGCTGTCAATATAAAAACCAACTTCGGCAATGTAGGCATTTAGAAAAATCTTCTTTATCGACGTCGATCAAGTTCCTCGACGCGTTTCACTTCACCTTAAAGGACTTTACTGACCGATTAGCAGCATTTTACCGTAATAATCGTAGATCCAAGTTCTTACGAGGTTTATGAGAAGCTCAGCCTGCCCTGCGCGTTCTGGCCCAGCCCTTAGCCCCCTTGAGGGGACATTTTGAGAAACGAGGGAAATTTCGTATGCATCGCGCGACCCCCCGAAAGCTTATCGGAGCCGCGACGCGATTACCGGAAAGCTGGGCTCCGATTCCGCGTAAGCTCGAAATTCGAAAGGGCGGACGTCGGGAGCGACGCTCGTGACAAATCGCCGCCAGGTCGGCAGAAAGATGAATTCCATGAAATTTGCGAATCAAACCCAAGGGGTGGAGGAGACCGCCGTGACGTTGGCTTTCCACGAGCGCGTCTCCCCGTCCCGATACAACCGATACAACGAAGGGATCGTCCGATCTAATGTCCTGCCATAACCTATCGATTCTTCAATTCGCCTCGAGATAGCGTCGCGACGTCGCCGACGTCTCGCCGGCGAACAATCCTTTTCCCGCGTCACGAGGTGCTTCTTCCGCCGAGGAAGGAGGACTTTTATGTCCCCTCGGAATCGTTTCGCGGACAGATACTGGATATCGGTCGTTGCAACGCCGTCCCTCCACCCAATGATCGTCACAGACCCGACAGACATTCGGAATCTCGGCTGAAAGAGATCCCCCTTTTTTTCATACATACATCTCAGGACAAAATTCTATCGCTACTCCCCATCACTAAATTATTGACTAATAGACACTTTGTACCCTTTGGATTGCTATTTTTATGCACACTCATTTGTGCCCATAATTATGAAAGTGGTCCAAGTCAAAATTAAAAAAAAAAAATGAGTTTATCAGTTATTTCACGCCATATTATTTCAAACGAAATTAATTCAATGTAATTTCGAAACAAAAAATATATGACTTAGACCACTTTCATAATTATGGGCACATTTAACCTCGCCGTTTTTTTTTTTTTTTTATCATGGCGGGCCTTTATTTTCAGTAACAATTCCTTCACTTTTATTCCCCATCCAATAAGGCGATATACCAGGTGATATAAAAATTGAGCTAAATTATTTTCTAGAGTGCGTAGTTTACGCGTAATAATTTATTGAAAAATGGCTAAACGCTTATCAGCCGCGCTTTGCTATTTTCGGTGTAGAGGCGAAACAACTTCGGCTCCTGTTCCGCTCGACGGATAACCGATATTATCGATAAGCACACCTTTACCATGTATCTTCTCCGGGATTTTATTCTAACGTGAAGATCAATCCCCATAAAAGTACTTCCATGAAAACGCGTTTGCGTTTTATCCTGCTCCATGGGAAAAATCCAATAAACAAAGAAAAAAACGAGTCCTAGATGCAGATCTTGGCCACCGCCGCAAAGTTTGCGCCGCGAGTCGGCGTTTTAATATTCAAAGGCACCCACACGTAGACAAAGAGCGTCTCGAAAGATACGAAGGAGAAGGAATGTTTAATTCATCCGCGGAAGGTTGGAAACGTCGCCCCGGGTGGAGGAATCGAGTCGGGGATCCCAAAAATTCCTCTTTGGGTGGGAATTCCGAAGGAATTCCCACCCAAAGGACCTCCGGAGAGGAAATCTGCATGCACCGACGTCCGAGACGAGTTCCCGACGGGATTTACCGCGGCAGGATCTCGTCCGAGCGATAACTCGGAGGAAGGGAGACGGAGCTTTGGTAGCCCTGGGCGGAGGGAGAGAAAGAGAGAGAGAGAGATCGATCGAGCGAAAGTTGGTGACGTCAGCCGGGCAAAGGAGCCGACGAGATCGGGCGAGGGTTGGGTAATTTCCCGTTTTTCGAGGTTTTCCACGTATATCCGCGTAAATCACCGGAGAAAATCTTTGAAAACGAGGAAATTACCTTTCCAATCTGAAGGATACCGTAGATGCACCCTGTTAGAAATATTCATAAAAATGTATGCACCTTTAGTACACGTGATTATAGTAGTATTATACATTTAATGCCCTAAAGGTGAATTAGTATACATTTATTACAAATTCCCGACCGAAATTATAATTTCATGAGATCCCGTTTAAACTCCGTGAAATTGCGTGGGAAAATCACTACACGTATGTACTAAACCTAGGACACATTTTATAAATTTCTTCCAGATATGCTATAAAATTAATATACCATGTCTGAATAAAAAGCTACCAAGAAAAATATTATAAAATTATAGTATTTTGTTTAACGGGGTAGATTGATTTTTTTTTTTTTTTTTCTTTAGATATGGAAGGGTGTAATGTACTTTGCGCTCGCGTAGGGCACTAGAGACGCGTTATACGTAGGAAATACGTATATTACGTGACGTAATATACCTACCCAATCCTGGTTCGGGCTTAGAGACCGGAACTACGTTCCTGCCTCGAACGGCAAAAAAAGAGGAGTTTGTAAATCCGAAGTTAGCCGAGTTACCAGCCAATCTCGAGGAGCACCTCTGCCCGGTGCTTAACGAAGTCTCGATATCTCTCGGCCGGTGTTTTCCTCGAAGAGATCGATCGATCCATCGATCTCCCTCCTCCTCGACGAACTTCCGAAAACTCGCGCAGGAGGCAAGGAACCGTTCGAGGGTATTTCTAGGCAGGAGTCCTGGACCCTTCGAAGGTTGGACTTGCTTACGTACGCGGAAGGGTTAAATGGCTGGCACCGGTCACCTCTTCCGGCATTATTTGCCGAAATGAGTTCCGAGACAATTGGCCTGTCTTCCTCAGGAACCGAGAGCGAACTTCGAGAACTCACGTGGAGGGCGAGAGTACTCGCGGAAACGTTTTACGGGAAGAATCCTGGATTTTCCGCTGCACTGAGTATTTCCACTCGAGGGGGGTTAATGTAGGTCTTGTCGGGTACCTCGCGTAATGAGAAGAACTGGCCAATCCTGTAGTATATCATTCACATAACGTCTACGTACCGCAATTTTATCGCCCATTTATTACCGTTGTGCTTGCGAGTAACGTTACACGGAGGTATCCGCGAAGGGTTTACATCGAGCAAATGGAATCACTTTCCCCAAAAAAAGAAATCCTTCCCGGCTACAGTTAACAAAATGAGATCCAACGAAATCCAGGGAAATTGGCTCGAGTTTCTCATGCTCAACTTTTCCGATGATAATTACGAGCGGGTTGGAATGAAAAATTGATTAGACTCGGGAGAATGATAAGGCTCCGCGTGAAAGACTTTGAAAGAACGAACTTTCGGGTCGCTATCGAGAGGCTCCGAAAGTCGGACTTTCGGTGAAGAGGGAATGGAAAAAATATAGACGGTCGAATAAAGCCCCGCGTAGACTACCAGTTGCATGCTAGGATAAGTACGACTTATCGGAGCCTCCTTCCATTATCCTAGGCAAGCTGAGCCAATCGATCGACCCGGCCGATCGATCGGCGAAGCGAGGAGCTCCGCTCTGGAGCAAACGCCGCGCATAACGAAAACAGCTTCGAGGACCTCGGGGGAAAAAAGTTAGGTAAATCCGCGGAGGAGGAACTTCCCTCTTCCAGGGGAAATTCCTGCAACGGAGCTCCTCTCTCGTCCTTCCGCCATTCGGAAATCCTAACCGGTCGGGGAGGCACCTACTCGAGGGAAATCGATTTTTCGCAAAGTGGTCGGCCGCGTTCTAGGTCAGACTTAAACCGGGAATTTCCTTCTCTTTTAGCCGGCAACCAAAGGAGAAGAAATTTCCTGGACGACGTCATCCGGGAGCGAGTTTCCCGGTTCCTCGAGACGGTTTCCAGCCCCCTTTTCCTCAAAGCCGTTTGCGGCCGCGTTAAAAACCCTCCGGGCTCGGCCCCTAATTAACGGCCGGTCCATTAATTCCGGACGTCGCTTTCCTCTTTCCTTACAGAGTGTCCGTCCTCGGAAGATGGAATGGAGAGGTTCGCCTGTCCGACGCCCGACAGGATGGGGAGGTACCGGTGCATCGACGATCACGTCCTGTGCGACGGCTTCATAGATTGCCCCACCGGAGAGGACGAGGACAGGCAGGCCTGCATGTTCTATAAGACTGTAAGTATCGATCCGAACCCTAATTCCACCTATCGCGTCGCTATTACTTTCAACTTACTCAATAGACAATTGCATCCCGTGATACTTCCCAAAAGTGAAACGTTAAACACGATTCGTTCATCAAAAGGTTTGCCTGGACTTAAAGGGACTTAGGGGTCAATCGTTCATGAAACTTTTCTCCAAATCGGGTGTTCCAATTTCTTTCATATTTTACCGCATGAACAAGGAGACCCTAATTTAGCTCCTGAAACTCGGGAAATTTCATTTATTATGAAAATTATTGAAAATAGGTATAAACAAATTATCTTGAAGTTGAAATTTCATGGGTTTCAGGACCTTCCTTGTAGCCTCCATGTTCACGTAATCATGGTTGAGACTATTCGGTACAAACTGTTAGGAGAAAAGTTTCATAAACGATACCTCTTTGACGCCACTTTCGCACCACCTTAAGTTGACGTCAAAGAGGTCTCGCGTATGAAACTTTTCTCCGAACCGAGTGCACCGAATAGTTTCCAATTTTACCACGGGAATACTATGTATCCCCGAAATTCCACGGGGTCAGGACCTTCCTTATTAGAACAATCTCGTTTATTTAGTAAAATTTCAAACGACTCGGTACATCGAGATTGTAAAAAAGGTTCACGAAAGACTGATCCCGATGAGCCGTATCGATGCCCTTAAGGTGAAGTGAAACGCGTCGAGGAACTTGATCGACGTCGATAAAGAATATTTTTCTAAATACCTACGTTGCCGACGTGCGTATTTATATTGACAGCTGGGTCGAATTATATTGGATATTGTACCAAATGGCATACTCCACCTGTCGTTTTCGTACAATAATTATAAAGAAATCGAAGTAAAACCCCAGAAATCCTCTAGATTCGTGCTTTTTGCGGCCCTAATCGACTGCAGAGAGACCCCCTGCGCCATCTGTGATTTCCAGGTCAATTAAATTTTCACTCCGAGACCTCGTATTCCCATAGTTTTAGCATAGAAGCGCATACAACACTTTTTTTGCCTTTATCCCGTTGAAATGCGAGTTTATCGATTACCAGAGTGTTCTAAATTGTCGTCAAATTGTCCTGACCCTTTCGTTTCTCATATCAAATCCTTCAATAATTGTATATCGATCGAAATATGAGACCTCGACGCCGTTATGTTTCTCGTATGGGCTGAGTTAAAAAATTTTTTTTTAAAAGCCACATTTTGAATGTGTCAGGACAATTCTTAGACGATCACAAGTAATGTGTCAAACCTTCGGACAGTTTGGTCTAATACCCTTTAAAAAAAGTGTTGTATTCGAATCGACTGATTTGAAGGGAGTTTCACTTCACCTTAAGGTGCTCGGATGAAGATAATTCCCGATCGGTAATTCATCGCACTTGTATCGTTACTGAGACCTAGGTGAAACGTTTCCTCGTCCCTCTTTTACCCCTCGTCCTTACCCATCGGCAAGATCCTGGGACCCGTCCCGTTTCGAAAATCCTCAAAGACCGCCCGATACGAACGCAGACTCTTGCCGGAGGAAATGACGGCTTCCTCCGACGCAATCACCTACTTATTCTCTACCCGGTGCTTTTATCGAATCTCTCGAGTCACCGGATGCGAGGATCGCGCTGGCATATTGAATAGGAAGGAAACGCGGACTTCTCACGGTCGTTCCGCTCCCTGGTGGGTTCTCCTGCCCCTTCGTCTGTCTTCCTTAACCTCACTTTCCGTGCTCGTGTACCCATCCCAAAGGTGCCGTTCGCCTAACGGCGCAAGGTCGGGCTAAAGGATCAAACCGGGCACGCCAAATTAATTCCTTCCCCTCGGCCCGGGGCTTGCGCATCCTTTCTCATTCCGCGTACTTACGCACTCGCTCTGCATCCCCGGCTTCCTCCTCTCTTTAGTGACGTCACTTGGACCTTGGAAACGAGCGATTTGTAACACTTTCCAAGGACCCTGTTTCAAAACTCGCGGAAAAAGAGAAACCACTGATCCATATACTGACTGGATAGCACAAAATTAAAATCACACGTTATGAAATACCGGAACGAAGATATTAGAAAAAATCGCTCGGGTTTTTTCATACCAAACTAAGTGTCCGATAATAATCGCGAAGCAAAAGATGTTTTTTTCTTATATGTTTACAAATTAAAAAAAATGTTATGTAAACGTGTCATTGAGATGTAACCGTTAAAAGGTGTCTCGATTAGCTCACACCGAAGATCAGGACAAGGTGAAATAATATTCGCTTTCATGGCCCCATCGCCTTTGATCACTCGAATGTATCTTTCCCAGCTCCGATCGGCAAAGGTAATGGGGTGACAAATCGCAAAGACAGGATCTTCCGCTCTCAGAGTAAGAAATAGAAATTGCATTTCGCCCCTCTACGCGATCATGGGAATTGCGCTCGGAAAGAGGCCTCCGCGTACATACATCTGTAATTCACCCTGGGCGGATCATTAGCACGAGTTACCATCATTAGTTCGCTCATTCGAGGGTGCTTTCCCCGAAGTGGCAGAAAGTGGTGGCATTCCCGGGCTGGTCGAGCCTTTGTAGAGCTCCCATGACGCGGAGGATCGGCAGGATCGTGTATGGGTCTCCTGTAAGGGAGTTACATGCCCGGAAGGACCGATGACGTCACTAAGGGTGTGGCAAAGCGTCGCCACTCGAGCCTGGAGAGAGGGTTTGTTTGGTCCGGTCATCGATGTACGTCCACCACTGGCGATTCGTCATCTGGATATTATTTCAAAACTTCTACTGTATCCGTATACCCGCACGCCTTTCGGCGAGATCTCTTCCTTCGCTTCGTAAATCAATGGCGCGTCCCTTTCCTCCCTATCCCGTTCCCGCCGTGGTGATGAAATGCGTCATCGACAGGGTAGAAATGAAGATTTGTTGGGGAGTGCAAACAATCCGAAACAAAATGTGAAAAATCGTCGGATATTTATGACGTCTCCTGGAAGTCGGAGGAATCTCGGAATATCTCGCCTGATATTTGAGATCTCGCGGAATCCCCGGAAATCTCCGGAAATTCTCGGAATCCTTAAAGTCCTTGCTATCCTTGGAAATTTACTGGGCACCGTTTAATGTATGGCAGTTCGCTCCTCGAGTCACGAAATGTACGAGTAATGCCACTTTTCCTGCAAGAACTTCGCATAGCCCGAATGGTACCAATGAAACATTTCGTTAATTTCTAGAACAATTGTTTCAATCGAATGAATTGGATGCAACATTTATTCCGAGTTATGACAACTCATCTGAGTCAATGAATTAATTAAATATTTCTTCGGTATTATTTGAAGAAAATCTACATTTATGAATACTACACAATATCTACACATACGAATATCGACTTTTATGCTTCGTTAAATCGTTCGTATGTTCATGTAACTAGCTTTAACGGTTGATAATATGACGTGGCTTGTACGTCCAATCACGGTTCATTGTTTTCCTCGCGGTTTGCAGGAAAATGTTCCTTAGCTTATCTCCCGACATTTTCCTGGAAATGTTGATAATGCAAGTACAAGGAAGAGGGTCTCGTTATCCTATTATCGGAGAATTTCCTCAAAATAAAGTCCGTTCTCTTTCCCATTTTTTAAGGTCGTGGATGGGTGTACTGATTTACCGTAAATGGCAAAAAAACAACCTCTACAACGAATTAACATAGGATTATCCATTTAAGGGTGGATCGATTCATCTTAAAGTTTCGCGAGATAGGTAACTATCGATTCATCCGAATCCGAGTAAGCTCATTGCGCGGTAACCAAATTAATAGGTAACCTTACCCTAACTATACGTACTTCCTCTTAGTTTGCACTTTTTCTGATAACATTTCTTGACTTATCTCAAATCTCTCCGAAATTCGCAAAATCCACCGAGGGATAGAATTCTTTTCAACTCGGTACATCCCGTAAAAAAACGATTACCCTTATGCAATGACAAATATTCCATAAATTTAATTTAATATCACATTGACCCCCCTCTGCTTTAGTCCGTTTATATATGTATGTATAAGTAAAAGCAACTTCACGTCTCCAGAATGACGAACCAAATCTCATGCTGGGTTTGCTACCCCGTTTGCTTAATCTCGGTTCAAGTCGTGCAGTCAATAAGGGCCAGACTTGAAATGACGACACCGGTTCCAAGTCTCACCCTTTATGTACTCCCTCGGTCCACATCTCGGCAACGAGAAAGCCATCCTGGACCACCGAGCTTAGCCGGATATTTATTTTATGTCGACCCATTCCCGAACGAAGCTCGAACCAAGCCCGGAAGTCCATTCCAGAACTACCGGTTAGAGCCGAATAACCCCTAGATTAGGGTTAAAATGTGCTAATTTAATTAGATCTCATGTACCTCCTCGACATTTTCGTTTACCACCCAAATAAGCAGAATATATTCATCACCGCCATTCATTTGCAGCGAATAATCCAGGAATCTAAAATCCATGCCAACTGTATCCGACCTGGCGCATTTCGAAAGATTTATCCTTCTTCTAAAGCGCTCCCAAATTCGCTGACGTCGATAAGACAGTCAATCGAAAGATCGGTCTAAAAGAAATAACATTATGTTATAATGGCATTATTTGGTATAATATTTCCTGTATACTCCATACCGAAGGCGCGTCACCCTTCCACCATAGATGAAAGTAAGAACGAGCAGACGGACCCTTATCGACGTCGATAAGACAGTCAATCGAAAGATCGGTTTAAAAGAAATAACCCAATTTCCGACATCTCAATAAATCCCCTTTCTCGTCTATAAATAATTTTCCTTAATTGGCAGGCATTTTTTGGTATAATATTTCCTGTATACTCCATACTGAAGGCGCGTCACCCTTCCACCATAGATGAAAGTAAGAACGAGCAGACGTACCCTTATCGACGTCGATAAGACAGTCAATCAAAAGATCGGTCTAAAAGCAATAACCCAATTCCCGACATCCCAATAAATCCCCTTCCTCGTCTATAAATAATTTCCCTTAATTGGTAGGCATTATTTGTTATAATATTTCCTGTATACTCGATACCGAAGGCGCGTCACCCTTCCACCATAGATGAAAGTAAGAACGAGCAGACGTACCCTTATCGACGACATCAATCGGTTACGAGGACCATCATCCGCTCGTGGTCGGTTCTCAACCGCCATTACCTATCCCCATCAATTACGGGTATACGGCCGATTACTTGGGCATTGACTTTATCTCTTATCGAGCCAACCCTCGCGCAACGTCCACCTCGGCGTAGCCCTCACGATGTACGTCTAAATCTGTTTCAGACGAAAGCGCACCTCGACGTCCTGGCGGACGCTTTGCTGCGATGGGCGCGGGGCCGCTAATCTCTCGGTTAAGCCCATCAGCATGCAACGCTAACGCTTCATCGATCTCATACGTGGCCCTGTCCTCTCCCCTCACCTTTATCCGTGCCTCCCGCGGAGCCTTCCGAGTCCGCATCGTGTATCTTCCTCGTCCTTCACCCGTTCCACTCCGCCATCTTGCGTGCTCCTTAACCCGGTCCACACCTCCGCGAGTCCCTAACCGAATATCCCAACCCCAAATCCCGGCGCTTTTCCATCTTCGTCCGAAAATGCCGACGTCCGACCTCTGCGGAGTTACCGACTGAGGAGGAGGCTACGTGGGGATCCAACATCCACCCGACCTCCCCAGGATACGCGTGGCGGAAGACTAACTACCTCATCCATCAGCACCGAGGAGGCCGTACGGAATCTAACGAATAATGGCGTTTGTCTCGCGCGCACTCGAGAGCGATGCAATTTATTCGGCTGGTGGCGCCGCCCGAGTGCACCGGAATAATGCAACCTCCTCCTTTAACCTTAACTTCCACCTATGAGCCAACTGGCCGAGTTCGCTCATTGTTTCCCCAAGACCATCGTCATCGGTTTCGGGCGAGATTTGCTCTAGATACGGAATTTCAAACATACCCGGAGATAGAATTTTACGCGTAACCTCCTCCCATATCCAATCGGCAAGAAATTCAGCTGGTGACGAGTTTAATTGATTAAGTAGACCAATTAAATTTTTTACGCGGGTCCATTGGCACTAGAAAATATTACGGCTTGAAAGGCACGTCCGGCATAAATTGAGGAGAGATATTGTCGCGGTAAATTGTCAATTAATTCAGAGGGAAAATAATGAACACCGCAACGTTCTGTTAGATCGGTGATCGATGTGACAATCTGACGTTCCTACGTACCCACCGAATGAGTACAAGCTGGAGCTGCAATGCAGGACTGTCCTGGGGGTAATTCCTGTGACGGCACGGTTATAGAGATAATTAACTGTACGATAATCCTGGATAATACCGGCCTGAGATAACAAGGGATTAGCGGGAGCACCGGCAGGGTGATAATTGTGGCCGGAGGTGATACATCCAGAAGTCACGGTTTTTTTCCTCTTTTACGCGGAATACGATCGAAATAATAAGTTTAGCCAGAAGGACGAAAATCCTGATTCTCACTTTTCAGCCAAGAAAGTACGATATCGTTAATCGACTCGATAGGTCGACGACGGAGTAAAGATATTCATATAACAAGATGATTTTTATTTATTAGCAGACGATCAAAGTTTTGGTTCTTACCGATTTGATCGGTCGTCAGTTCGGCCTCGAGGGCTAAACCTGATCGTAAAAACGATCTTGCTAAATAACAAATGCCAATATTAATATCCTTTCTCCGAGTAAAATGTTCCGATCTCCACGTAAGAAATTCTAATATCCCGACATCCGATGCAAAAGATTTGCACCACCGTAAAAAATACCCGATACTCGATCGAAAGACATTGTTTGAGGCCCTTCGGGAGATCACCGCCCCGCACTTCCGGTGCACTCGTTCCGGCCCCGATCGGAAGTGTTCCGTAGAGTTCGTCGTAATCAGTAGTAAAAGTTCCTAGAAGACTGCGCGGATTTCGGGTTTCCGTCCGCCTCGAACGTCTCCCTCGAATTCGCGGTCGATACCCGAGGTGGAGGAGGAGGTCCTCTCAGGATCCGCGAAGCTCTCTCGTTCTCCCACGAGGAAGACTTTCCCTAGGCGAACCTGGCCCGCGAAGCATCTTCAGCGGATACATGCTCCGACCCAGCGAAGCCGTTGTTCTTTGTCCAGGGAGTCTAAACCTAACTCAAGAAAGTAAAAAAAAAAAGAAGAAAAAGAAGAAGAAAGAATACCACAAGAAGAGGCGACGTCGCGAATGACGGTCTCGTCCCGATGCCTCGCTTTTAGGGTTAAAGGACGTCTTTTAAGGGGATGTGAAACTCGCATCAGAGAAGTCTCGTTTATGAAACTTTTCCCTGATTCAGGTGTACCGAATCGTTTCAAACTCGACAACGCGAATACGGAGGCTACAAGGAAAGTCCTGACGCCCAACGAATTTCAATTCCTTTAAAATTTCTTTATAGATATTTCCGAAATTTTCTTATAAAAAGTGAAATTTTATGAGGGTCGAAACCTTCCTTATAGCCTCCGTGTTCATGTGATGACGTTTGAAACGATTCGGTACACCCAGTCTTGAGAAAGGTTTGATATACGAGACCTCCGACACCACTTTCGCGCCGCCTTAATAATTTCCAAGACAGGTAAAAAACGTGTTCGAACGCCAAAGGCGAGGTGTTCGTCCGGACTGTCGTCTCTAGGGACTTTTGTCTACCAACGGGTCTTCGGGTGCGTCCGCAAAGCACCAGCGAGCGAATCTCGGCCACCGCACGGAGCAACTTGTGTCGATTAGAAACTTACCTCGAAGAAACTGAACACGTTAGGCCTACCGAAGATATATGGGCGGTATATTTTTCTGCGACCGATTGAGAGGAGAAGCGAGAGGAGGTACTAGAGAGCGATGGACGGGAACGAGAGGAAGAGAGAACGGGAGAGCGAGGACTCCGCATTCGGGGAGTCGCGACTCGAATCATCGGACGGAAAGAGCCCTAGGTACGTACGCGCCCACTCTCTCTCTCTTTCTCTCCCTTTCTCTCTCACTTAGAAGACGAACAAATTGCTCGGTGACGGCACCGCGCAACGTTAACGTCTCTCCCCCAAGTACGCGGGAACGGCCACGTCGGAGGATTGCGCGATAATGACTTCACCGAGAGACCGGGGGACGGGCTCGACGCCCCTCTAATTGCTCCTTCCTAGGGGAAATCTAGGGTCATGGCTGCCTTCCGTTTTCCTGCTTCTCGCCATTTTTCCGATCTCTCCGATTTTTTTCCAACACTTCGCTTGCTCGGCTCTGGGCCCTTCCACGAGCGGCACATCCGCTGATCGGGGTTGTAACGAAAATACAACAAAAGAGAAAACGGAAGCAAAGGAAGAAAAATCGCGAAAGCCAATGCACGAGTCCAAATGATGCGAAACTTTCGCGAAAAGAAATATTCGTTACGACTCTCATACCGACTGCTCGATGCCCGCCCTGATAAAAACTGCCCATGTAAATTTACATACTCAGTCGTTGGTTATGTCGATGTCACGATAAATTGCAGTAAAATTACGTTGCCTCTGTGACATCACATTCGGCATTTAATTTAAGTCAAAGGAAATTACAATGTGACGTTACACCGAATTCCAGTAAAAATGCACCGGAAATGTACAATGTTACGGGTATTCATACATTTTCTAATTTGAACCTCTTCCATTTTACGTCATTCTATGTAAACCTTCGTTAATGAGGTATGTAAATTTCCATCGATTTTTACCAGTGCGCGGAAACGGAGGGCAGCGCACCCTTATCGATGGGCCTTATCATCCGATGCGTCGGGTGTCGTCGACTGCGTCGTCGGGTATATAATCAAGGAATTCGAGACTTCGGGAAAAAAAAAAAAAATATGATCTCTCCGTCTGAGACGAGAAAACAAGAAAATACCTCATTCTTCGGGAAAATAAGGTCGGTTACTAGATAACATTCCACTTCTAAGGGGGAGATAACGAGTAATTAAAAGAAAGGCCAATTCCGCGGGAAGCGAGAAAGTGCCCTCGACGCCATCGCCGTCACTCGATCTCGACTTTTGACAGGCGAGATGACAGGTGGTACAGGGGGGAGGGGGAATTATGGCAAGATCGCCAAGGGGCAGGGTATAGTCGAGATTAAGTACTGCAGTCATATTAATTGTGCGCGAGAGCGATCGCGGACTCGGGAAACGAGTCGCGGGCAAACGTATAATAGGTATACCTAATCTTAATCCCTAATGAATTGTGATTTTAAAATGCGAAAGATTTATTTGTTGACGTTGTTATTACTGATAAACATAATTATTGTTGACCGGACGAGGGTTGGGGCTGTCGAGGGGCGCAGGGCCCGGCCTGAGGGGGCGGTTAGGATCCTTTTCGACGCTTCTCGGTGTTCCTTTTTCACACCTCTCGGAGCCGAGGGACGAAAGGCGCGGATGGTCCTCGTGGACCGTTTCTCGATCTATCGTAATTTCGAATGGGAGGCGGAAACGACGGGAGTTGAAACGACGCTCGTCCCGGGCGAACGTTTCCGTCCGATCGGGCCCGAGTCGGCCCCTGGGGAACTTCCTCGAGATGCGACGATCGGTTCGCCCGACATTTTCATCCCTTACCCTGCCGCGATATAACCCTTTCGAGTCCACCTGTCGTTCGTGTACAAATGCGAGGGAGATTCTCCGGAATCGCGCGAGAGGGCTCGCTGCTGCGAACGTAAGGGTTGCTACCCCTTTGCCGCTCCAAGCTTTGAGAGCAACGTCTCGATTTGACATACCAGATCTGGAGAGATTTACTCCTATTCGCGAAGGGTCGAATTTCCCTCCCCATACGCAGTTTTAAGGTGACGTGAAATTATAAGGAAATCGGTGATACGAAAATGTATAAAACTTTTCTCCAAACTGGGTGCACATTTGAAACTTCATCGCGTGATTACAGGGGCTCTAAAAAGAAGGACGCGATGGTCGAGAAATTTTAGTTTTAAAAAACAATTTGTTTATTTATCCCAGACTAGAACCAAGGACACATGTGTCTTTTATTTTTTTTTTTTTTTATGAAATTTTAGGAACATCGCATTCTTCCTTAGGGCCTCCACGTGCCGAAATTCCTAATAATTCGGTGCACCCAGTTTGGAGAAAAGTTTTATGAATATTTTGACATTTTACGTGTATAGAATGACTCTTTCATGTCACCTTAATTTGCCCGTCAATTTTAATCAGATTTATGTCCTCGATACCGTACACCTTTCTATGTGATCTTATCAGGTATCGATGCTAGGATTTTCGTAAGGAATAGATCGCTCGCTTAATCTACCAATGGGTGAAATTTTTAAACGCAAAGTACATAGGTACGTGGATAATAGTACAAACTGTTTTTCCTCGGATAACGAGAAGTAATAACGTCGACTAATGGATTCGATCAAATTGGAGAAATGCACCGCGAGTGAGCTGGAATTTTTGTTTCCCTCTCCATTGGACATCTCAATTAGTAATTCAATCCCTTTTGATTTATTAATAGACAACCCCGGTGTATTTGTGCAATTATTACATAGCTGCCCTGTTTCCAAAAATCCCTCTCGAATTTAGGAAATTCAATCTTCGATCTTCACCCTACCTCCAAATCGGGGGCACCGGTGAACGGCCAAACGTCCTTAACGGAAATATTGCCAATCCGAGATCTCATAGATCTTTCCTGCTGGGTATGGGAATTCCCACGAAGGCGGCAAATGCCGTTCCTTTCGCTACGTCGAGTGTTTTGATTTTATTCGGCAAATACTCGGGACACATCTCCCCGGCAAGAATGGAAATATCTCCTTTGGGCGGCGTTTCTCCTCGCGTCACGATCCATCCCTTTCTCGGGTCACAATGGCATTCCTGGCGATGCAGACTGCATAAAATATTCCCCGACGTGTGCAAACATACGGAAGACGGGCGCAATAAAGGACACTAATCGCTCCATGCCGGGGAAATCGCAAGTGCATTCGATTATGCAGTCGCCTATGCATTATTCCCGAGCAGGGAAAAATCGCGATGCAACGGACGTGGACCGAGTTTTCGGTCCCACGAGAGGAAACTTTAACCGAGATAGAAATTGATTTCCTTCGAATACCACGAATGCTTCTATCCTTTCCCGTATTGATTACACTTAGACCGTTAATAACGTAAAATGTATAATTTAAGCGTTATTTATTTTAAGTTCTAACAAGACCGTTGACCATTTATTATTCTTTACTCGTTGTTGATATCGTTTACCGATATATCCGTTAGACCGTGAATACACGTTTATTTACATGATTGTTTATTTCTGCATTTATTTTATACGGGTAAACACGAGAAATGGTAATGGTTTTCTTTTATATTATCTACAAATAACAAGGAAACAAACATAACCATTATTGATCCCGGATTATCAAGTAACTCTTGCAACAATTTATTAATTTCCATAGTAGCAGCTAAAGAGACATTGCCTTGCAAAGTGGTAAAAAAGAAAGCTCGTCCCCCTAAGACCATACTTTTTCCCCTTGCAAGACGACCAAAGATTATTATCAGCAGTGAATGTTTAGATACTTGTCCGAAATATGTTTTTCCCTCCCATTGCCCCAGATTCGCCGCCCGTTGGTACGAAGCACAGTATACCTTTTACTCCTGCCTCAGCATTTTGCCATTACCATTTTCTTATAGCGATCGATTCAAATGAGATTAAGGAAAGAGCCTCGCAGTGCCTGATAAGGTCATTGGCTTGCAGTTGAACTTCGATACTTCGGTAGGAATGCCTCGCGAGACGAGACGACATTTTGAAGTCGTGCCAGGGAATTCGCAGTCGTTGCCTCCACGTTATCCACGACCGGCGGCTTTTCCGGAACGTTTCCGCCGCCGAGATCCGCGGGGATCAAAACAATAGGAATATCCCGAGAATTCCTTCGAGCAGCAGCGAACCACCTCGCGTCCCTTCAAATATACCGTGAGGTGCGCACGTCACCCCTAATCTTTCATCGAGCGCGACCAGATCTCTTCTCTTCTCGTTTTTTATTTTTTATTATTTTTTTTTTTTCCAGCGAACGGGCGGGGGATATTTCATGCGGTGACAAACCGTCTTCGGGAATGCTGGGAGATCGTGCTACCTGCTTTTCTTTTCTTTCTTGTAATTATTTCTTTTGGTGGGGAGCCCCGAAAGTGCGACGAAGAGACGGAACCGTGCCTCGCCGGATTGAATCGTTGTCGCGTCACTTGAGGATTTCTCGCCCTACCGAGGGCTCGGTTTTCCCAGCCGCGGATTCACCGCGATGTATTTCCCAGACTGGATTCAAAGGACAATTAGGTGTCGCGTTAAATGGGGCGGGAGGAAAGAAATATTGCGAAGAACATGAGGTCGCAAAGTCGAGCGAGCAGTTCGAGGCATGTACTGCTGATCCGGCTAAGAGGCGGCTCTTTGCTCTGGCAGTTCAGCTTGCGGTAACGAGGGACAATTATTTCCGAAAGAGCCTGTAGAATACGGAGATTTACGTATGAACGATGACTCGAGTAATGCCGTGGGTGGTGGGACGTAACTCGCTGCACAGAGCCATGGGGTTCGTTCGAAGTTTCGCGTCCAGGAAAGGAGGGTTTATAGGGATTAATCGCTCGTGCAAATTTCGCCAGAGTATTACTATTTGTCATACGACTGTCCATTAACGAAGTGGAACTTTGGATGGAAGTTCACTCGGTATTCCACGCCTTTTGTATTCGAAATCCTCCGGTGATTAGATTAGTTCGCCGTACAGCGTACTCGAGACGTACTTTACGTGACTCGTTTTCGAGAAATCCCCCGGAACGGGGACATTTCGGTTACGATGTTGGAATCAATTACTGCAGACGAGTACCCGCAATGCTAGGAAAAATGAAACGTACCTGGAAGCCCTTGGGAAGTATTCATTGAGAAAACGTTCGCGTATTGGAAGTCGTACTCACAATGGACGCCGTTATGCCGGTACGGTTTTACTTTCTTCCTCGATAAAAAAGGATCAGCCGTCCGTTATCGTATTCGCTTCTTTGACTTTCTGGCATTTACGCCGCAAACCACAATCCTCGGGCCCTTTTTTTCCCGTATTTTCCCCTCGTAAGTACTGGTCAAGCCGGTCGTTATTTTTAACCTTCGGGTGCTGCGGTTTCTTTCCATTTCTTTTCTGCCGTATTTCGCGCTTAGCCTAAAATGTATGTCGACGAAACAACCGAAAATCCACCTCGCAAGCTATTCTTTGCCGGTGCATAGGCTCCATTGAGCTCGCCTTTGTTATCAGGGAAATTCTCACAATGCAGTCCCAACATATACGTCGAGAGAAATCAGCATCGAGCTGAATTTTCCTGACTCTGAAACGTCGATTGCTCATTTTCAGGGAACTCCAAGCGAGATTCTGGTTTCAGCTGGAGAGCCAAATAGTCCGACTTATGCTTAGAAATTTCCCTTACATTCTCAGGGGCAATCACTGCAAACCAGTACCAACTAACCTAGAGACCAGATATTATTTCGCGAAAACGTATCTAGATAAAAAGCAATCGTTGAAAACCCTAATTCACGGTAGTTTCGTGACTTCAAATTCTGGCTTCCATGTCGCCCATACAAACTTCTTTCTTAGGGCTCCAGTGTTTTTAGTTTAGTTTTTCTCATCTTTTACGGGCCATTTTGCAGTTTTCTCCGCTACTTCTTTCGGAAGGTCTAATAAATAAAATGTTCCGCATTTCGGGAAAACTCCATGGCCAAAAGTCCACCTCAAGAAAATTATTTTCGGGGAGCTCCGATTGCGAGATTTTCATTTGACCTCGAAGCCAGTTCCGACCGATACGTGGGTCGGTTAACTCTCGTCTAGTTAACTCTCGTTAACTCCCGATCCAGATCTCCTAATTAGAGTTAGAAACGTTGGGTTTCGCGAAGGTTTCCGGAACGGGAATCCCGGCTCGATCCCACATTTTCTCCTCTGAATTCCATTCGAGCGTTCTTGTTGCATCCACGCTGCAATTAGCGTGGCTACTCACTCGTACACATAATTTTTCTTTCTTCCCCCCAAGGCAACATTTCTCCAATCGAAACCCCTTAAGGGGATGTGAAAGTGGCATCTGAGAAGTCAAAGCTTCCTGACATTTTTCCCCGACCTGGGTATACCGAATCGTTTCAAACTTCACTGCGTAAATATGGAGGCTGTAAGGAAGGTCTTGACGTCCATGGAATTTCATTTTTATAAATAATATTAAAACCAATTAAAAAGGAATTTTTGGAAAATAGAAATTTCACAGACGTCAAGCCCTTCTGTATAGCCTCCACATTCACGTTGTAAAGTTTCCAAACGTTTCGGTACACCCACTTCGGAGAAAAGCTTCATAAATGAGATTTCTTTGACGCCACTTTCACCCCACCTTAAAACACAAACTATCAGAGATATCGCGCACCCGTGCAAATCATAAATCGCACAACTCTCAGACAATTAAAAACCCGACGAAAATAATGACACATTAAAAAGCGTCTCAGTGATTTGCATCACGGCATTCCGGGGTATTAAATTGACACGGTTCATATAAGAAGAAGTTCGAGAACGTTGTGAAGTTCCTAAGTACACCGAAGAGGTAGGATTCTTTTTCATTCCTTTAACCACATAGCGGCAAAAGTAAACGTTGGATATCATTCCGACTTTATACGTGAATATCTACCCAAAATTTGAATATTAAAAATTGAGGTCAAAAGAGATGAGCCTCATCAAAATGCCGCGCTGTTCACGTCAATGAGAGAAAGGCTATAAAAAAACGTATTGTGGCGGGTGTTTCATGACAAGTACCGATTTCGAGCGTAATCTGGCATTAGCGATAACACGCCTCCTTGTCAATAAAACCGCCATTTAACGGGTTAGTTGAATGCACAGTGGTAAGAGCAATTTACGCCAGATCGAGTGTTTATGTAGAGCTATGTGGTGGTAATGAGAGAAGGCGTGTTATCGCTAACGCGAAAAGCCACACCCGAACTCGACACTCATCTTGAAACACCCTAACGTATTCGGAATTAAAGTTCAATCGCTCATGAAATCAAATTTACGTCCTACTAGACAATAGAAACGTAGAATAACGCGGAAAAAAAGGGGTTTAGCTAAAAGGTAGAGTTCAAAAACGGTTCAATTGAATTCCTGTACCCTAATCTTGAATTATTCCGTATTTGTGACGCACCGTTTAATTGGATGAAATCAGTAAGGATGAAATAGGGGTTCGATAATATTTAATGATGATCAAAGTGACGAGGATTATCCAAACCTACGATCTATTTAATTTTATCTTTTATCACGTTTATATAAGTAGAATATCTTGAGCTTTTGGTACTCTCGACAATTTTTCTATGTAACCTCCAGGATAGGGAGGTTACAAAATTCGCGTAATGTACTCCATCGTTCGATGTTAAAGTGTAATTACGGGAAAGTATTTAGTACGGTGTTGATTTTCATGTATACGAATCGCTCGAAGTGAGGAAATAAGTAAAGTTAAATTCGTTACGATCCTGGCTTAATTTTATTGCGACCTACTTTTAAGCCCGAAAATAAATCTCTAAATGAAATCAAACATTTCAACCTGAATTATCTTATTAAATTGAATTGCCAATTACTACATGATTCATGAAGGACGAGGGTTAGACATTTTTCTATTATATTCCGTTCTCTCGCGGGTATCGCGTGAGGAATCTCCAAGGTGTAAGGTCCATTAAACTTAACACTTTTCGTGTTCAAAATGGACTATTCGGAAGCTCTTTTTGTCGTCGTTACCGCGAACGACTTCCTCACAACGAGCAACCCACGGACAGACATGAAGCCCTTTTTCGCCTCTGCTTTTCCCATCGCCAAAAAATCTCCGCGACGTCGTGACAAATGTACTTTTTCGGCCAACAATACGCAACAATGCTTACGTGAGAAATCGAATTAAATGTGGCTATCTATATCTTGACCTATCGCGGTTTTCGGTTCATAAAGTACAAACCTTCACTTTCGCATCTGTGGGTCAACCATCAATCGAAAATCGGACATTCGTCTACTTTGAGATCTTTGGCATAAACACGGTCAAATAAACCCGAATAAAAAATGTCTACTTGACTGACTCTAATACAGTGATATCTTTCATATTTAATATATGAACATGACGTTTCATCTCCATCCGAAAACATGAATTTCCGGGAGAATACACAGGAAACTATTTTTTTTTCTTCAAGCTAGCAAATTTTTGTTTCTCCGAGAAATTTCAAGTACAACAATAACTAGTAAGTTATGGTATATTGTTAATGGTTTTTAGGAGATTGAACATATTAAATATTTTCCAGGAGCTTTAGCATTCCTTATTTCATTCGGTTTTTCTGTTTCCATCATCCCACAAAGTTGAACCAGGTAGAAATTACTTATTGACTTAAGTCGACATGTAGATAATTTCAAAAGGAATTTTTATGAGAAATCTGTCACTGGACATATTGTTAAACGCTCTTCACAAAAAGACGATTAAAAAATCTGTTTAAACGCCGGATCCAATGCCAAGAGTTTTTTCAATTTGCAGGCTTCAGTGATGCGAATTTGTTGCAACAGCTTCACGAGGATCAAAAAAAATATATAAAAATGTTGAAAAAAAATCGCTTCATTATGTCGATGTGCTCGATAAGTGTATTGTGTGCTTCTCATAGTGCCGATCCTCGTGTAATGTTGACCCTTAATTGTCAATTTCTCTATTTGGTTTCTTCTTTTAATCGAAGAGACAAAATTACACGGTGGAAAACTGATGAAAATCTTATTCTTACGACGAAGGAATTAATTGAGAAATGAATAATGAAAATAGTTTGTCAAATAAATGACATAGACGACATTAGGGACGCAGAAATTCCCATCACGAAGATTCTGAAAGGACTCGGTGATGTCACAAAGCGTAGCCGAGTCAATTTCTAAAGTTCCATCTTGCAAAAAGGGAAAAACTTCATTCGATGAAATTAAACCTTACCACTCAGAAACTGTGCACTCTCGTAAGATCTCCGGTGATCGGAAAATCCAGGAAACCCCCAAAATGAGAAGGAATTAACCCAAAAGCAGCGGCGATTTTTCCTAAAGATATGAGAAATATTCTGGTCGATTAAAATAGAAAAAAAAAAAAAGAAGAAAAAAATACCGATTCGGTTTGCCGCCAACTTGGAGAGGGAAAACGATCGAAGTTCCCTCGGGAGCGCTTCCGGCTCCTTCGGAAGCGCTTCCGACCTTTCGCCCACGTCGGTAAAGGAAGTCGGAAAGTTTCGGAGCCGAAAGAAAACGGGCTCGCCGGGTAACTCCGAAGTTTCTTCCAAGGTCTGATTATCGGGTGATTTGCAGGGAAAATCCGAGCCGACTCGCTAATCGAATCTGCGAACAGCCGATAGGATTCTCCTCGGAGGAATAATCGCGCGCAGGACTCGGAAACCCTCCTCAAAGTCTCCGCTTTCCCAGATTTCCGTCCGGGGACCCTGATGGGATTTCCTCTCGGCGGCAGAGCCCGAAAAAGAGAAACCCGCGGGGCTCCCTTTGAGGGAGAGTCCGAGCGGTGGGATTACCGAAGACGAGAGACGCGAGGCATAAGTATCTTCAAGGCTGGAGCTCGATCTCTCCCCGGGGGCCTGAACTTTTAGAAACTTCACATGGCCGCCCTGTCCAAGAAAAACCGTGCGCGTATACTTCTCCAAAAAAGGGCTTTCGATCCGCACCTATACCCTGAATACCTGGACGAAGCATCTCTACTTATCGTTAGGGACGCTCGATTCAAGAATCAATTATTCATCATTGAGAAAAAAAATTTGTCGAGATGAAAAGAATACAGAACATCGGACTTCACATTCTGAGGGGAATTCTGAATAACGTGAATAATTAACGGGTCTAAACGACCTCTCGAATGGGTGTTTTTCAAGGCAGGGTTAAGCCCTCTCGCAAGATGGAATTCGATTTTTAAGGATTTCGGCCGAGCGTCTGGATGGTCCAGGGAGACCGAGAGGCTGGGTCGTGAGATATAGAAAGCATCTCTGCGAGTTTGTACATTAAAAGCTCTTTGATGATCGAAACGTACCTCGGGCGACGACTGGTTCCTTATAAGCTAGTCGTTCTGAGCCCCCCGAGAGCTCGTTTTCGAACAAATCTGAAGTCGTGGTAATCTTCTTATAATATTAAATTGCGGTATTTGGGTATACAGCTTGAGCTGTATAATTCGTACGACCTGCAGAAGCGATTTATTTCACGACACCACGGACTCCTAGGAACATCCAAGCGAGGACTGCCCGAACCTTAAAAGCTCTCTTGGCATGGTTCCGGCAAACCTTCATTAATTAAATTAATTTACCTGCTAACGTACTTACTTATTTTATTTATTTACTCATCAGCCAGTTTATCATTAATGATTGAGGATCACCGAATGAACTCGGGTTTCCTATTCCTTTTCTTTAATATCCGGATAAAGTTTCATCGTTGGATGAATCCTCCAAAAATGCTTCTGGAAAAGTGATTCAAAATCTTCCATTTCCTCTAAATACTCATATTATTATTCACAATGAACAGTCTTAACTTTTTCCTCGGCTATTACTATAGGAATAATCGATTCGATCAACGAAATGAATTAAAACGTACTAACAAGAATAATCTGAAATACAAAAAAATCGAGAAAAACATATTGAAATCGATTAAAATTATTTCGACGATAAATCATGACTTATCCTATCTGTACAAACTGTACAGATACAACGAAACTCTTGCATTTACCCTACTCGCGGTACTAAATGATCGATTTGTCGACATTACTTGAATTCCTAATCCGACACGTTTGTCCGTACTAATTTCATTATCCAGATTTAAAAGAGCCAAAGATCTCAAGTACAATCGTTCTTGGATTTTATTTGCAATCCAGTCCATCGCCCCAACAGTCGAAAATTGTTCTCGACCTATAATCTAACATCCCCAGTTCTCATTAATCACGTATTAACCAACAAAAGGTTGCTAATCGATTCTTTTACAAGCGATATCTGCACGGCCGGTAATGTCCTCGTACCGAAGGCACGTCGGGAAAATAAGCGAATTGAAAAAAAAACGACTGGAAAATTAATGAACCGATCAATCGTCCTCGCCCAGAGGACGAGAATCCTAAACGATCTCTGCTGCGAATCCATGATAACCCCCGATAACGCGACAATCCGACGAGGTGTACGCACCTGCCGTGACGAAGGGACAATGCCGCATTTCCACTCTCGCGGAAAGCACGCGGAATGAACGCGGAAAGCGGAATAAGCTCTCCCAGAGAAAATTCCGCGATCCGCGCTTCGCATCGATCCGCGCGGATGGGAATAAGTCATAAAGAAAAGTAGGGGAAGGAAAGGAGAAATTCTTTGAAAGTTGGAGAAATTTCGATAGAAACTCGACTGTTCGATATTACGTTTAGTTCGAGTCAATTTGGGGCTCTGTATAACTACAGTACTGTAGGGAACCATAGATTTATACCTAGGCCCGTCTCGGTGGTGATAGATTATAAATATATACATATATATATGACATATATTATATATATATATACATATAACTAGGTCAGTGTCCGATCGAGCTTTGCACTAGTGAGCGTCGCTTTTCATAGAAGGAGGTTGAGAATCGCGACTGTTACGTTTCGGTGCCCAAACCTTCCTTAAAGGGTAGGCTTTTTTAAGCCGGATGGTAAAATGGCTCAAAGGAAAAAAAAAAAAGAGAGAGAGGATTTCATCTCGGTTTCGGCATTTCGGCTGTTTCATTCATCCGTAGTCGCTCCGACGTCGGGAAAGCTGCTCGAAACTCCTTCGGCGTTCTATTACAAATATCCTAGAGATTAAATGTCACGAGTGACCAAAGTATCCATTGCAGTATTTAACACGGGTACCGACTGTAAGGGTGAATTGTACACGCGAAAGATGCAACTTTTGTTCAATAATTTTTTTTTTCTTTTTTTTTCTTTATAGAGTTAATATTCTACAATTTAAAAACGTTAGGTTAAGTAACATCAAGAAGACTTCATTGCGAATAGAAATTATTTTCTACTCTGTACGATTTAAAATCCATGAACGTCGCTCGTAAAAAATCGTCAACCGCACCGAGGTAATCTCGGTCGATTTATTGACCCGATTGATTCCTTATCTTCGGCGGAGTCGAACGCCGATAACGCGATTTCGATATTTTGGGTACAAGTGAGTACTTGCTTTTCGAGATTGAGGTTGATATAACATTCGGTATATCGATCAACGCGATTCTTGGATCGAGGGAGACTACGTTTGGAGCTAATCCGGGGAAAAGCGAAGTCGGAATTGAATCCTAGGTACCAATTTATCGACTAATCGAGGAATGTGCTTTGCGGGCTTTTGAAGTTCCTTCATTTTTGCGGACGCGCGAAATTGCGGTCCCGGGTTTGCGGAGCCCATTAATTGGACGCGGATGGGATATTAAATTATTTCGATGGGTCCGCGCACCTCGTCCTCTTCGGCAGATATTTTAACTAATTGTAATAAGCTTTTGAAAATGGCGACCGAGCAATTACTCCGGTTAACTGCACCGAATATCGAGCATCGACGGGCTGGGAATGGCGACCGACATCGTCGCATCATTTCACCAACGGTGCTAATTAAAATCAGGCATTTCGTCGGCGGTGGGTGGAAAACAGTTTCCTGAATGCTCTCCGACACTTTCGACGAATGCTGGAGGACGGGAAAAAAGAATCTTTCGGCCACGGGTTTTATTTTTATTTTTATTTTTCAACGAGTTTACGCTAACCGGATGGAAGAGTGATGCTCCGGCCAACAAGACGGGGCATACATTTCCGTTTCCGAGCTTTACTCCGAAAGGCATTCAACGTGCGGACTCTGTCTGTGTTTCTGGCATTTTGGCAACTGTGAAAATAACGCGGAAATCAAGGGAACCAACGACGGTACAATAAATCCGTCACGGTACAGATTGCTCGGTTGATTGACTCTCTCGATTCCCTGCCATTATTTTTACGCCCCTTCCGAGTCGAAATTATTGTTACAATTCTGCCCATAATTACGAAAGTAGTCTAAGTCAAAATTAAAAAAAAAAGTGAGTTTATCAGTTATTTCACGCCATATTATTTAAAAGGAAATTAATTCCATGTAATTTCGAAACAAAAAATATATGACTTAGACCACTTTCATAATTATGGGGACAATTGAAAGAAAGTCACAGACGGAAATATCAAATTGCCCCGGAAGATGAGAGAAACATCCGGTAGGACGTAAATATTTTCTAAGATGTGAAACACATAAAACGAAACATTGATAGGAACATAAAATCGCGAACGATGTACTTATCTCTTTGCTTTTCGATCGCCTTAGAAAAATTGCTAAGATTTCTGTCCGCGTCCTAATTTCGCAATAATTACGTCGTTGTTGATTGATGCGATCACGGGTTATAAATTGAAAAGACGTATCGATGGAAATTTCATTTCACGATCAGCTGATATCACCCGAAGAGCACATTTTCATGCAAATAAATAGACTTAATTGGTGTCTTTGAGCTGACAGAAATGATTTAGCTAAACGATTAAGAGTTAGCAAAATGTTTGCAGTAATCGCAAATACTATTTTCTGAACGGATAAAAGAAGGAACTTATTTAACGATAAAGCATTTACAGCAATGGAGTAAAGTTTCCTATCGTAAGAAATTAATTTCCCTGCGATCACCGGTCAATTTGTCGAACTAATTGTTACATACCTCGTGTTATTTTCTAAGGGGATGTTTTCCTTCCACCAATCTCAATGTTCAATCGACTGAAGATTTTCAATTAATATTTCACCGAATGCGCGAATCTAACGAGACGTAAGATTCAAAGAATTCAGGAAAAATTCGGATCGCCTTGCAAAAATATGGAACGCATTTTCCCCGAGACTTTCTCGGCGCTCGGAGCAAAGTTCCGGAAAACACGGAACATATATGAAAAGCTCCGAGGTCCCAACGAGAACCGGAAGTTGGTCTCATCGAACCGGAAAAGCGTTTTATCCCGGCAACGAGTAGGCCAATCTTTACATGAAGATTTCCACAAACGCCAGACAGAATGTTCGATAATCGCGACGGTTTCACAAGTCCCGAGAATAAATCGCGCTCAAATAGCTCAAATTATTCGAATTTGAGGGAGCGACAATGCCAATTATTTAAAATAAAGAAGAATTAATGAAACGTGAGGAAGGGAGAAAGTACGTCTAGAGGGATACGCAGGGAAAAGAGTCGTAAGGCTAAACAAATAATCTCGAACTCACTGTACGAACGGAGCGCCTACAAGAACGACGATTAAGAGGCAAATTATTAATTTAGAGAGAAGCGATATTATTTTCAAATATCCGGCCATGGATGTACTAGACGCTTATGCGAACTTCCACTTCGGATTCGTTTCCAATTTCGAAATTCTGTGGACCACATCGAAGATCGAGATCGATCTCGTCCATAGAAAAAGATGTCCACCTATCTCGCCGTAATTATTTGCGTGAAAATTCGATCAAAGGAAATTGCACTAAAAATTCGTCGCAGGTTTTTAGTTTTCATTATCCTAAATCAGATTATTTCGGAAACAGGATTAACAGCGATCAAAGAGTGAGGAAACATGTATAACGCCGGATTTCTATAAAATATACAAGTGGATAGGAAAATTGCAGCTAAGTAGTGAAATTGAGTCAATTAAATTTTCCACAGAATTTTGAAAAACCGGACATATTATCTTTTCCTTATTTTGTAGAAAAATATACTCTCGCATATAAGCGTAAACTCAAAATACGGTTCAAGTGTCCTCGAATCATTTACCGGGTCCCGTGCGAGGAATAAAATGTAAATTCTCAAAATTCTGGGGAACTCTGCATGTTTCTTTAAAAAGAAATCTGTATCTGCAAAATTTTCACATTGTTGCTCATTCGTGCCCTGTTATCGTTGGCATTTTATTCATTTACTCTTCGATGCACCCTTTGTTCTGCTTTTTTGTAGCTGAACGGCATTATGGACAGGGCCGATTTAGTCGGCATGCTTTGCCAAAGCGTTTTTCTTTTTTTTTTTATGGACCTTAACGAATAATCAAATTATCTCCGAATTTCAGCTAACTTCTCTTACGGACATATTCCATTTTGGACATTCAATGCGTTCGCGGAATTTTACCCGAAAACGCTTCCTGTACATCCTCAATGCCTTAGACTACATTTAATTACTACAATCTCCTCCTTAAATCCTTAGATCATATACCCGTCCTCACCCTGCGCTCCTTAACACCGAAAATGACTTTACAAACAAAAAGAAAAAAATTCACAAAACCAAACTACTCGTACCAAAATTTCCCAAGAATCTCTTCCAGAAAAAACCCAATCATTTATCACATACAGCCGTCCCTCAATTTACGCGAAGTACCCTTTCCACGAGCAATCGTTTTACGCGAATGACAATCGCGCCACATAAAGTCTATCGATACGAAGGAAAACATATTGGAAAAAAAAGTTTTAAAGATACATATTTACATGAAACACCTTAACGAAAGAAAATAATTAAAATGAATATCCGCGTAAATTGAGGGAGGGGTGAATGTGGATTGACATTCGCATCGTGTGCCCAACGGCACCCAATAATCGGCATCGGATTCCTCGGTCCAAAATGGAAAACGTCCACGTACCTCCACTAGAAGGAGAACTCGGAGGAAAATCGGAGATACGTGGATCGCGTTTAAGGCCCTCATTAATGCGGATTATCCTGAGTCAGCTGGACGTAGAGACTAGCTGTCCGACCGCCGGGTCCATCGCAAATGGCGCCGGAAAGGGGCGGAGAGAACCGATAGCGGGTATCCAGCTCGCTGCCGGGCTCGCTGTCAAGCCCGCTGTCACGTGGTCGGCGGATCAGCTGATCGAGCCGAGCCCGGCTGGCGCTCGGTTTGCGATCGATTGGGCGCTCCTTTCGACTGATATACAGACTGACGCCGAGTGTACACGTTGTACGCATGCACGCTCCAACTATACCCGCGACAATATACGTGAACCACGTATTATATTCACCGTAGTTGGGGGATCCGCATACATAAGCGAGGGCTTATGCGCGCTTTTTGTCTACGGCGAGAAAGTCCCGCGAGCGAGGAAAGCTAGGAAAGTTCGGAGGGTCTGGCGCATGATCAATTAATAATTAATATACCGAGGAGTCTCCAGGCTTAGAATTGACTTTACAAGGGAATACGAGACTCGTACAAGGCTGCCGAGGGAATTGCCTCGAGGGAGCGACCGATTTTAATGCACGAAACGAGCTCCTGGAGTTATTCGGGAGATCCCGGGTCATCCTCCGGGAATTCCACGGGGTCTCTCGCGATTCGAAAGGTCGGACTTGGGATTTTCGTGTGGCATTTCGTCGCCTCGGTATTACGGATGATAAGGGTCCGCGTGGACGATGTCTGACTCGCGTGATAGTGCCCCGGGACACGCAGCTTTCTTTATATGACGCTATCGTTTATTTCTCCTGAGACTTATCAATATCGACAGGGACTGTCATTTCGGGACCGTTATTTTTCCTCGGGACAATTAAATGACATCTCCGAGTTTATGAAACTTTTCTCCGAAATGGACGTACCGGATCGTTTCAGACTTTGCAACATGAACTTGGAGGGTATAAGATAGGTCCCGACAGCCATGAAATTTCAATTTTTTTAAAATTTGTTTACAGATATTTTTGACATTTTTTATAAAACATCAAATTTTATGGGTGTCGGGACCTTGCTTATGGTCTCCATATTAAAGTTTGAGATGATTCGATACACCTAGTTCGGTGAAAAGTTGTCAGGAACGATTGATTCCTCGGATGCCACTTTCACGTCCCTTTAAGTCTTTCGATATTCATTTTGCAAGAAAGTTATACGGATGAAAAAATTTACCCAGAAATGTATATATTTTCACGTTAGGCGTAAAGATTCAGGAATTCAAAAAATGTTATGATCTCATAGTATCGAGGCGACGATACGATATCGCGAGAAGAGGACGCGTTACATATGTAAGGGGAAAAGGAAGGAGGTCGGCTGGTTTCATGTGGACCCCAACGAATGGAAATGGAGCATCCCGAGGGAATCTCGGATGTGAGAGGACTTTGCCGCTCCAGAAATGGTATCACCCGTGATCCCCTCAAACGATAAAAATATGAAATTCGCCAAAAATAAACCGTGAAAAAATTTCTTCAAACGCTCGTCTCGATTCCTTCGTTGCATACGGACTCACCGCGGATAAACGACCTAATTCTTTTTCTCAAACAATTCAATACTCGATAACGTACAGGTGCCTATCTCCGAAATGACTTAAATTTACCATTACTTCTTCCAAATCCTCTAAACAAAAATTAAACCATGAAAAGTAACAAAAATTAAAAAAAACCTCTATTCGTATAGTCGTTTCAGCGTCCTTTTTTATCGAATTCATCGATATTGCAAATTATAATTCCACTCGACCCGATCACAAATATATTTCCCTCGTGTACATTATCATGTCCATGACGTAAATGAAAAGATACCTGCAAATTCTACCAAATTTCAAATCTGATCCATACCGCATCGACTGAGCGCACAAAAAAGTAACTTCCAGTTCCTCCAAACTGCAAGAACAATCCTACGCGACGGTCATAACTGTTCTCAGCAAGGAAACAATTGTAGTTAATATCTCGAGCTGACTCTTCTCAAACTTTGGCCATTCGAATCTCGAGAGGATGAATCCGCGATATGAAAGCGCAAGACCGCGGTTGAGGTGCAATTGCGATCTCGAAATCGAGGCAACTTTTCCAACCGATCTTGCGACCAGACTCGGGACGACGAATCCAGTATAAAACTAAAGAATGACAAAATCCACCCATGCGGATGCTCTTATCGATATCACGAGACGCGCTGGGGGGAATTCGGAGCAATATTTTCATTGCATCGTACTAGCCTACATGTAAGCGTTGGATATGCATATAAGTTACCCCTTTGTATGATCTGGTTTCGTCTTCGTGTGGGATCTACTTGAGTTTGCGAAATTTCAACTACCCCGCGTTTAAAGAATCGGATCCCAGGACTGCAATTCTCGAGTCCATACAGATTTTTTTTTTTCACATACGACAAAATTCCCATACAAATTTTCGGATTATTCCGAAGTCGCGTCACTGCAGAACGTATGAAAATCGTATACGACTTTCAAACATTGACCAATGGCGTGGCTCCCCAACGATGCAAAATTTTTCACGGGAATCTACTCGATTGCGGAAAAAAAAAAAGAAAAAATACAATGAACTGGAGAATCGGGTCCCAGGGATCGCGGATGCTGAAGGAGGGAGAAAAATCGTCCTCATCGATGTCTTCTGCGATCGTTCTAACCGCGATCACTTAGAGCACCTGCAATCCCCGTTTGCCAGACTAATCGTGCATAATGTTTAAACGTTAAAGGTCTACTAAAGAAACAAAAAGACAAGCGCGCATACACACACCCATACACACATACACGACGTACGTTCTACGAGGAGGTGGCGAATTATGAATAATTCATAGGAGGGAAAGAAGGCGATCGAAAGCGACGGTCTCGTATTTTTCAAAATGGACCCGAGTGGGTTCTCTTCTCCTACTTAAGACTGCTCACTGAATCCGACTTGAATCTCGAGGGCTTTCGCCTCCTCGCTCGTTCCTTTTTTCCGTTTTATTAATTAAAGTAAAATTAAAGGGCCGAGCGACTGAAAGCCCCTTCGAGACTCACGCCGACCTGTTACTTAGAGGCATCGTCCACGGGTGTATACACACGATGAATACAATCAACTAAATTTATAATTAATGGGTTTACATGTCAATCTACTCCGTACTTCAGTAGACACAGAACGCTACAGGACATTAAGAGTAAAAACGACTTTCGTTACGTGGGAGACCCTCGATTCGCACGGATCCTCGTTAGGAAACTCCCAAAGACGTTTCCTCTTCTCGTTGGCCGACAAGGATCTCTGGAAATAGAGGAAACGTCCTTTTCCTTATCCTCCCTTTTCGAAAGAGAGTTCTATTTGGGACTTTTTTTTTCCTCCGGTTTCCTGAGCGGTCCGTCGAGTTAAGGGCCTCGGATGTACGTGGAATTATTAAATGGCTAGCCTGCAACTGTTAATACTTCAATCGATATATATATATATACATATAAATATATATATATTGATGCTGATATATGTATATATCAGTATGATAATATACTTTACGATAAATATGAATTATGTGTATATTTTACTATAATGAATAACGCGGTAACATACTTAACATTCCATGACGGGTGGTCGATGTAATAATGCGGAAAAGAACGTGTGGAGGTGTAAGGATTTATCATAATGTTATTGTGACATTTCTCGTGGTCATGCCGATTATATATGTATAATCTGACGATGTCTGCGCAAATGTGGCCAGATCAAATTGAAAACCAGAGATAATGAAATAAATAAATATATATGTAAAGAATAAAATGCCAGTGAACGAGACGGCTTGTATTATTCCTTACCTCCGCTCATTTCCTTCCAGAATATGATAAGTACTTCGTATAAGTTCGGATGTTGTGGACCATAATCAACAATACCCTCTCCCCCATACCGTGCTGTTGTATACGTTGAGCCCTGTCTACAGACCACGGCCCTGACGTGTATTGTTTACGTTTGGTCCGATCGACATACCACACGATATTGTAGACCGTATTTTAGGGTTATACAGATGAGGGGTGGAAGGAGAGGCGTCGCAGGAAAATAAGACGTAGTTCCGAACAAAATTATTTTTCCCTGTCCTACGGGTTATCGAAATGAGAATAAGTCTTACGATGCTACCGATGAATTTTTTTAAGCAGTAAATAATTCCTTTACCTGACATCGACGTATATTAGAATCCCACAATTTTCCTGTATTCATTTTGACTAATTGATTTGTATTTTCTGTATGATTCATTGATACGAAGTAATTTCATTGATGAGAACTAATTTCATTGATGCTAAGTGACTACGAGCTTTCTTATCGTTAGAATAGTATGGAAATGGAAATGGGTTGACAACGCCATCTGTGACACCGTCGATCAACCTTCTACCCACGTGCAGATATGGATAAGTTAAATTACGTATGTTGTGCATTATTAACGTTTTAGCATATTTTGAGTAATATACCCAAGGATATTACAGTAATTTAAAACTTCCTAACGTATTGAAGAAAATTGAAAAGAACGTCGAGAGTTTATATTTAAATTAAATACCTTCTCTGTGAATATGGCGCCGACAGTAACTTGGAACAGTATTTATGTCCACCAGTGTACATTGAGGAGTGAGGATGACTTCAAGATCGGCGAACACACTATCGTTCCAGCTTTATTATATTCTATAAGCTCTATGATTATATTTAAATGCATTTAAATGTGTTCAGTGGGCAGCAACACTGACAGGCACTTTCTGATGTTTTTCAATGATTGCTAGTGATTAAAAGTTCTATTCGAATTGAAATTGTTATACTGACAAAGTTATACTACCATCATGAAACGCCTTATTTTAAGACAGCATTTTAAGATGATTACAAGGAGATGTTATTGCAATACAATTACACCTATTAATGAAAAATTAAAGGAGATCTTCTGCTTAAAAAATACCAATGTTAGCAACTGGATAATCGAGGTTGTTCTGAACCAAATTCATTAATACGTTTAAAGTCACAAGTGCTTTATGTTACAAATATTAAAAACTTTCTATATACGTCATTGTTTTAGGGAAAAGTACAGTCAGTTTGTTCTATGTACTATGCTCTTCCAAAAGAAGGAAAAAGAGATTTTCTGTGCACTTTAGCAATGAATTACGCTATTAATCACAATTCTGTGTTCGAGCTAGTGAAACAATTTACTTGCATCGAGGTTTGTACCATAACTGACATTTTGTACTTCCCGAGAGAACGATGGAAATACAATTTTTGTTATTTCAGCCACTGGATCAAAAGCAGATAATAATCAGTGAACGTACTCTTCGAAATACACTTACAGCTCCATATTACTGGCTATTTGTTTTAACGAGTCGGCTAACGTATGGGATAAAATTCTTGGTTGATCTAAGGACCGACTTACTGGTAAAATGATCACTAAAGATTTCATTTCTTTAAAATAAATTATTAATTAGGGATGTTACAGGAATTCAAGTCAGAATTGGATGACATGGAAAATACCGTAGCGATCCAGCAATTGAACACTACCTTGCAAGATCTTTTGTTGCTATGGTTTTCTGTAGGATTCCTCCATTTGGAACGAATAACCTGGCAGAGTTCTTGCGATATGTTGCAAAAAGTACATAGTAATGTAGAAATATAAATATATTATTAAAACAACGATCAATAATGATAACATCAAATGCAATTTCTGACAACTCACTGTCGAGGTATCAGATTATGAAGCAATTCATCCGATACGAAATTGGGCAGACCTGAAGCGAAGAGTTGGACCATTCAGAAGATGTTATGTATTTACACATCCATCGATGCCAGGAGAACCTATAGTTGTATTGCATGTTGCACTTTGCGACACTATACCATGTACGTCATACTTTTTTCATTCACCTAGCTATTCAATATCTGAAAAATATGCGTTTATAATTCTCTCCTGTTTAGATTTCACACAATATCCTAAGAATATTTGATTTCCCAGGTACTGTCAAAGGTATTAAAGAAGCAGAAGAACGAATTCTTAACAATACCACCGAACCTATTTCTTTCATGCAAGAAGACAAGCACAAGATAAAAGCAGCCATATTTTACTCCATAGCTTCTACGCAAAAAGGTTTACAGGTAAGAAAATAGAATTAAAAAAAAAATTTCAAGAATACCTGCAATTATTATTTGCAGGGAATTGAACTTGGCAATTACATGATTAAGGAAGTGATTAAAAAGGTTATCGAAGAATTCCCTTTGGTCAATGAGCTGTCCAGTTTATCTCCCATACCTAATTTTAAAACATGGCTTCTAGAAAAAATAAAACAAGGTATCCATATCTTAACAGAGATAATTAAATATAAGATCAAGATTCACTTTCAGATTTACAACTCTAGAAATAAGTATATAAATGATACATCTTGGAGTAACTGATTTCGTTTTGTAGACCCAAGTAACATATTTGATAATTACGAACGTGATATAATCCAAAGGTTCCTTCGATCCGATAATCTCTATACATCTCTGAAGAAAACGTTCGATTCATCACGATGGACAAATGACATAATGTTGACAGAAATTCTTAAAGAACCATTAATAAGAGCATGCGCTCGATATTTGTATAGAGAAAAAAGAAGGAATTATGCTCTAAATTCCGTTGGTAATAAACTCTCTGTTCAAGCTGTTTCTTAATAGAAGCTGCGATTGATGTATGAATTTATGACATTTTCTCAATAGCAAACTTCCATCTTCGGAATGGAGCAGTTATATGGAGGATAAATTGGATGGCAGATCCATCACCACGAGGAGTAACAAACAGTTGTGGAATAATGGTTAATTACAGGTACAGCAACTCACTTTTGTTAAAGATAATTAATTTAGAGATGAATTGAGGATTAAAAACTAACATAAATATTAAAGGTACTTCCCCGACGAAACGGAGTCAAACAGCAGGAATTACATCGAGAAGAACATCATTAATGCATCGGAATATATAATAGAGCTTGCTTCTAAAGCAGTAAAATTAGAGAAGAATAACTTGAAGTGAAAAGCAAGAATCATTCCGGAAATATATAATATACAGAACAATAAAATGCACTTAAATTTATTCCTAAGTCAATTTTAAACCTAAGACGAATGGAGAGGTCTCGTTTTGAAAAACAGCTCATTTTGTATGATCACAGAATCTTGTTCTTTACTCTTCGAATTTTATGTTTTTATTAAAGATTATTAAATTTGTTCATTTATACAATAGCTGAATACCTCCAGCTCACAGACAGCACAAAGGTCTGCAGGCAGATCTGAAATGTGATAAACGGTTTTGTATAACATAGGTGCCTTGGATACGATTGTCGGATTTTAGTTATATTAACTCGAACGAAATATAAGAGAAAATATGCATATAATGACCTGTAGTCAAGGCTGAGATTGATGAAAAGTTGTAGGAAGATGCGGTCTACTCTCGAGCTTTGTGTAGTCCAAATGGAACTCCTTAGCTACCTTCCTCCAGTTTTGCGCATCGAAGTAGTAGTAAGTACCACGCTCGTACGTCGAAGTCTTTTCCACCAACACGTGTCCTGGCGCCTGTGTTATCCAAACTTTCTCCTCCATATGGTACCGCCATTCCCTGCTATATCTGTAAATATTAAATAAAATGTCAATTGATCCTAAACATACGTATACATAGCTCAAGCACTCAACACGGACAATTTCAATGGTCCTCATTTCATTACTTTCATACATCCATTCAAGTATAATTAAGTTTCGCACTTACAATTCTGCCGCTGCTGCCAGTTGTAATACGTCTCCGACATTTGTATAAAACATATAAAATAGGAGATCATCCTTATACCGATTTAATTTAACAGGTGCCAACTTATCCCTACAAGAAATAAAAACGGTCAAAACGTGGTCGCACGATAAAAATTACCAAGGAAATGTAATTTATCGCAGATAAAATCCTATATAAATCTGGATGTCCAAAGGCGCGATACCTGATGGAAGAATTGATAAGATACTCTGGCGGTACGTGAAAGTCGATGTCCTGCGGTCGACACGGTGTTTCTGCCCAAGGTCCACCAAAGTTTTGGTAAAGATTCTCGGGAGAATTCAAATTGAGCCCTAGCGCCGTTAAATCCTGCCCTAGTGCCAAAGACACAAGGTTCGGATCCGTCTCTGCTGCCCTGATGAATGTTAAGAGGCCCACCATTCCGAACTGGTCTTTTACCATACTTGCCGGTATGTGCGTCACTTTACCTAAAATAAGATCAGCAATTTCATTATTGAATCAGGTATTTCTTCGTTGAAAGTAATCTAGAAATGATGCGAAAATATATTGACTTCCTCGTACCGTCGGGTGATGTTTGTATGCCTCTTTTAGACGCCTGAATCTTTTCAGAGCCAGTCGCTCTGTTGGCTTGCAGCACATCTTGACCGATCTCCGGACCAAGACCAACTGGTATACCCTTTTCCCCCGATGTGCCACCTCCTGGCGATGGCCCTTCTCTACTTTGCGTGCCTGGTAGCGCAGGAAAATCTTCCGAACTCATAGTAAATTCGCTCGATTCGGACGTCGGTTGTTTTACCATTCCAACTGCAACCACATAATAATTCCAAAATCAATAACGAGTCGTTATGTACAATAGGAATTTTTAATTAAACGAAACGATGTAACGTTTCTCAAAACGACATAACTAATGGAGTAGTTATTAGTGAAACTAAATTTTACTATTTTTAAGTCATGCTTGGAATTGAAATTGAAAACGCATCAACTCTTTCCATTGTAATAACATGGAAATTACCATAAGGTTGCTTTCCTGGCATAGGACTAGGCTGCGGCACAGAATCACCCTGGCCTCTATTAGTTAGAGAAGGGAACTCGGAGAGATCAAGAAGTGGAGGGGTGCTCGTGTCTCCTCCACCTCCACCCCCGAACACAGAATGGAAATTGTTGATCGCACTTTGAGATCCGTAGCTGCGACTTGGAGGTATTCCAAAACTTCCCATACTACCCATTGGATTAGAATTCCTGAAAAACGTATCGACAGCGTTAATTAAATTTAGCACGAATCTTCTTAGCTTGTACTTCATATTAATTAAAAATTCGAGGTAGTTCCTCTAGCATCCACCATTTTGCATTTATATGAATGATATTAATTTACAAGTTGAAAAAAGAAAAATTATATTCTGTCACGTAAATGACTGAATTATAATAGCTTCTGACCATTGGTAGTCGTCACTAATGATAAGATAGATGCTTTCACAGTTCAATAAGTACGCTTTATGTGATCTAGGTAATAAAAAAAAACTGACCCAAGAGCAGGCATTGTACGTCTATCGGCGAAAGCTCTCTGCCCAAAGAGTCCTCTATTGCCCATAGGCGAAAGCTGCTGCTGAGGTGGTTGATGCCCTGTAGGCTGTGCACTTCCCGTTGCCGTTGTTCCAGGATAGACGTTGGCACCCACGACAGTGGAATTAGCTGTGCTTGAGGTGCTTGCAGACGAGCCTGAGAACATGCCCGAGGTGGGCGTGACATGACCCGCAAGGGTCGAAGAACTTAAACTCCCCCCACCACCCCCACGCGAAGTTAGGCTTGCATTTGCAATACTGCGTGGTGGCTGCTCGAAGTTCAAATTAGCCATAGCCTGGTGGCTTCACTGTTTAGTACCTGCTGGGGCACACCGGTACACTTTGTTTATGTTAATTACCACAACCACTGTTTTGTGACAAAGCTCGAGTCACTCGCGAGATCAAAGTTACGAATTCGAATGACATCCATGGTATGGATCCGTAACAGCTGCCTGTAATAATGGAATAGGTAAAAGGATAATGACATTAAGTTTTTCGTCAAAAAATTATGGGATGAATGAGTCCTTTACGATACAAAAAGATCTTCAATTCTCAATATCGATACATTTGAAAGATCATATTACATATATAAATTAATCATTTGAGATCAATTTTAGAGAAGAATAAACTTATTTCCTCAATGATTTGGCATGAAACATAACCTCTAACACTCAACACATGCAATTGGAAAATTCAACGAATATGAAATAATCATCAAAGATAATCGAGAGCCTCGAGTCTGTATTCTCTGATATCCATTTTATTATGGATAAACTTGTAATCAAGAATTCACAGGAATATGGTTTAAGAACACCTACATCCAATGTGAATAAACTTATTAAATTACTTTCTCCTGATCAACCGATACCACCATTTCTTTGTGAAAGCAAAAACAAATTTTGAAAGCAACACAGTCTTCCGCTATCGACGGTTCAATACCTTAAACATAGCGAACAGAATAAACTAAGCCTAGTAACAGAGAAAAATATCAACAGGGTTCCATGACCCACACGAGAGACTAACCTCTTTCTACGTTACTTCATAAGCATATTTGAAGCTCATCGTTCCTTAATGTTTTGATAAACATCGTTGCTGTATATTTATACAATGCCCTGATATTTGCAGGAACCACCACGCTTTCAATGAAAACCGATGCAGTGCAATTTATTCTCGACGTACATCATCTCTATCCTTTGTCGTTGAACGCAGGATAATCGAGTCCATAAAAAACTCCTTTACGATACATCCAGAATAGATCTGGAAGACAAAACTGCCTTGAAACACAATATGAGAAGACTTCTCCTACCAGCTTTGATCCAGATGTGTTATCTGCCACAGGTAGAGCTCGGTTCCACGGAAGAGGTACAATAGAAGCGAGTCTCACATCCTGATTAGAAACGTACGGCGAAGATGGGGCAGAGAAATATATCAACAGTGGGGAAATAAGGTCACGACAAAGATGAGCGAGAGTCCTCCAAGTGATGTTTCTGACATCAAAAGTGCCAGAGTTGTGTGACAAGCATAAGGAAACAAAGGTTATAGTGAGACCATTTTGGAGGTAAGGTAAGCTCGAGGGAGACTCAAAAGTCATTACCTATTTAACTCGTCCCAGCTGCAAATCACTGCGACGAGTATTCAATTGAATTCATGATAAACAAAGTAGATGAAGGTCAAAAAAAAAGACACTAAAAAGTCGATGTTGTTGACTCGAAAGGAACGTGTTACGGGAAGATAATTTAAACAGTCGGTAGCTCGCTGGCGAGTTTTCAATTCGTACACGCACTGGCCCACTGAAATCACTGTTTGACGAACACTTCTGGACTATTTACTAATATCCTTCCGTTACATGTTATGATACTTTCTCAACTTTAACAACATCAGACACAAATTTCTGCCATATTAGCAATTTCGACGACCTCCTCAAATCAGCAACCAAATTTCCGTCGCGCATCCGATAAAACCCGTCGTAAATGCCCGTCGGAACGCACTTCTCGTAGGTTCGTTTAATTTAAGAATTTACGCCGCGTCAAGAACTCGTCGGTCTTCGCATTTTTACGAACAAAAAATTGGTAACCGTGAATTTGATTAATCGATGTCTATATATTCACGCGAGAAACGTGCGAGAATACGAGCGCCCTTGACTGATAGAGTGACGCGGAACTACCTACTGTCGGTAATGCGAATTTCTTTCTTGACGATATAAGTCAAAGGAAGCCTCTTGTACGCGATTTAAAATGCGGTATTATTTTTATAGAAAATAAGGACCCGCACAGTCGCGTGAAAGCGAAAACGCAAACTTCTGTACACGGATTGGTTTCGGTATTAGCAAATTCTAAAATAAAACAAATTAAGGAGAGGGTGCATCAAGTCGAGTAGTTGCTCATTTGACTATTCTTCTCACACGCAGGTGCGCGCGCAGCGATCATATGATCGGCGGTCGCCCGCAGCCTCGGTAGTCCAGCAAATGCCTTGGCTGTATAGGCGTTGACTCGTTTCTCTGATTTCGCCTGCTAGTCGATACATTCCTTTGAATTGTCCTGGTAATATTTCTCCTTTAATCCAGTCAAATTAACTCACGACACCATGGCTCTCAGCGATGCCGACGTGCAAAAGCAGGTTAGTGTGAATACGCGCTGTCGTCCTTAACTATTTTTACTCTAACAGAAACGACTCCACCTCTTTTTTTTCTCGGGTGCCAAATCACTTACAACTCTTATCCGCTCTCGTCGCATCAATGAGATCGTTTGATTATATTTCACGATCTCTGCTTACCGTTGGATTTTACCTAATTTTAACCTCACTAGCAGACGACAGAGATTGAAATAAATACATTATACGGCAAGGAACGGCCTACTTTCCTATCATATTGCCAAATTAATGCAAATCTTTCAGCTTATTAAATTTACCCCCTGAAAGATTGACATTTTATACGACGATCTGGGATTTACAGCCTTGCAATATACTACTCTGTGAAGAGGAAATTTATAAATAGTACAAACTTGTTGGCATACGATAACAATGATTTTGTAGGAATCCAAGGTCTTTTAAATAACTCTTTCATTGCTGCTCAAATGTGAGACGGATGGTCGGCTAAAACAATTATCCTTATCCTCAGCACGTCACAGCGAGGCTCATTTTGAATTATCATTATTTAAGAGCTTTCGAAATAAAATTATCACATTTGCGGTGCATTTAATTAAATTCTTTCTATAATAAAAATGACGTTGAGGTAACATTGCATAAGGATCATTGATAAATATTATAGAATAACATATATAAATGTAAGCTACTATAACTAGGTCATTAATAATGATATAAGAATGTCTCAATGAAAAACTCAATACATTTTGTGTATATAAGTTGAAGAATCAATGTGCTGTCTAATTTTAAATGTCAATCATGCCAAATTTAGTTTTAGGAAAGGAATTTATCATTGCTAAAGCTATATTTAAAATGTGAAATATTAATATTTAATGATCAAAATTGTTTTACAGATCAAGCACATGATGGCTTTTATTGAGCAAGAAGCCAATGAAAAAGCAGAAGAAATCGATGCAAAAGCTGAAGAAGAATTTAATATTGAGAAGGGTCGTCTTGTTCAACAACAGCGTCTAAAAATCATGGAGTATTATGAAAAAAAAGAAAAGCAGGTCGAACTGCAAAAGAAAATGTATGTCACTTAAGCGATTTTCTTTTTTTGTTTTTATAAACCCTGTACTCATACAATATATTATTCCTTACAGACAATCTTCAAACATGCTTAATCAAGCTCGTCTGAAGGTGCTTAAAGTTCGTGAAGATCACGTTCGTAATGTGTTAGATGAAGCTAGAAAAAAATTAGGTGAAATAACTCGTGATCCCAAACATTATAGCCAAATTTTAAAGTTACTCATTATCCAGGGCTTGTATCAAGTACGTTTATTATGGTTTAATGTTTTTTCTTATCGTTGATTAATTTCATCATAACTAGTTTTTCAGACAAGATAATTGTAATAATTTAAAATTGTTTAGCTCCTGGAATCACATGTTTTAATTCGTGTTCGCCAAGCTGATGTTGGTCTCACAGAATCAATTCTTGAATCCATCCAACAAACTTATAATGAAATATCTAAGAAGGAAGTACTTATCAAAATTGACCAAGACAACTTCTTATCTGCTGATAGTTGTGGCGGTATTGAACTGCTTGCTGCTAAAGGTAAGTCGTAAACTATGAGTGTGTATTGTTCTTTTCTCTATATGATTGCATTTCTTTAATTTTGTCTCTTTTAATCTCATATTTATTAAATGTAGTTAATTTCTCATATTTTTCAAGTTCCATGTGCATAATATATCAACGTAAATAGAGTCGTTACAATAATAGTTACATTATATGTAACTGTTTTATGATTATCTCATCAAGTAAAGCATACTATTTTACAGGCCGCATTAAAATCAACAATACCTTGGAGTCGAGACTAGAATTGATTGCACAACAGCTTGTACCTGAAGTTCGTACAGCTCTATTTGGGCGCAACCCCAATCGCAAATTCACTGACTAAATGGGTCTTGCTCTTATACGCCTATGTCTCTCAGAAACATTCCTTTTTGCAAAACTGACAAAGTATATTGAACTTTGCCTATTACATTCGAATTAGATGTGACACGTTCACTAAATTTGCCGCCAGAATACACTTTAATCATTGCAACAAGGCAACGAAGCACACAAGAGTACTACATTTCTGTTTTGTTGAATGAAAAAATCATGCATTCACAAAGTTATAATTCATTTCTATCTTAATCAATAACTGATTGCACAGATGTATATTTGTAGGCAATTATTATTGCTATTTATGGGACTTTTTCTTCAGTTTGCTTTACCAATACTACGAATAGTAATTATCGCTGTCCTCCAATAATACGATTAACGTATTTCCTATTTATAAACGAACCGTACATTGAAAAAAGAGAATCCATACATTACAGAAACTATGTAAATTATTTTTCATATAGATTGTAAAATGACAGACTTTGTTTAACAACACATTGTTCATGTTTTTCAAAGAAATATTTGTGCAATTTAAATTAGATCTGCCAGTGAATGTATATACGTTCTTGTAAAGGATATCATTTGAGTTAAATGTGCAAAAGCAATGTATTTAACGGAATGTTCCTTGAATATAAATTACAAAAATATGTTCTATTTTTTTTCTTCTGAAACTTTGTGTACTGTTTATTCCTACATAATTCTGGTAGCAATATTGCCAAATGGTGAAATTTATTGATAGTCAAATAAGCTGACTGTACCACCCAATTTGGGTATTTATAAAAAGATGACGAGCATTGGTAAACCATTTTGAAAATGGTTGTGATTAAAATTAATCAGTTTTGTATCCAATAAATACCTGTTCAATACAAGTTTTCAAGCCTAAAGCCACTGGTTGCTATGCAAAATGCTAAATAATTTATGCAGTTCTCACAACTGAAGTACATCCGTAAGGATTGTGCAAAGTAATAAATTATTAGGTATTCAATATTTCATTCAACATAAAAGTATTTATCAAATTTAAACATACTCTCCTCTGGCAACGATACCGGTATGATAACAAATGCCATTAACAAGTGTTTGAATTTTATATTTTGTTGTGAGTTTAGCTATCTGTAAACGGATATGCAAATGCATACATTCTATAAACTTAACGAATTACATTCTCTATTATTCGTCAATATAATTAATAAACGAGATGAATGAACAATTAAAACAACTGACACATGTAAGCGTTAAAAATTCGTAATAATAGATTCGTTACGTCTTATTGGTATTTGGGTATGGAATGCTTGCAGACAATAGCGTAAGCTTTAATTTCTTTCGTTAGATCACGTTAAACGTTACACTGTATGAAAGATAGTCTACGCGTATATCTATAATTGCGCCTGTTTCAACGTATACAGAATAATTAATGTTTATTGTAAATATGTATGTAACTCGATGTATAATAAAAAGTTGAGATAGCCGATTAAATAAACGTTCAAAATTCTCGCCAATTTGATTCTACCGTAGAAGGTAACACTACGGCACGTTTATTTCACACGATAATTTTAAACGATATTGCAAGGGCACAATCTCCACGGTTCAGCATCAGACAGAGTGCGATACCACTTTCTTTTTTTTTTTTTATACTCTGATATTTAATTACTAGCAAATATTCTTTATACAGGGATGCACACTTTAAATTATTGACCATCTATAGATTTTATTTAACGTGTGTACAATTTGTTTTAGATATGAGAAACTCATTTCATATCGGTGAACTTTTACACATACTTCTGTGTCATTTTTTTCCATGACATCAATGCAATAACGCGTATATATTTACATACATACACCTACTTACACTTTATGCGAAAATATAATTTGTTCGTCAATAATTTCACTTTAACCATCTACCACGGATAAAGTTAATAATGAATGCGTAATAATATTTGTTAACACTTAAAAGACTACAACTTTTCGCATTATTGCTCAAGAACAAAATATCTCTGAAGCTATCTCTAAGTGTTTCTGATTACAAGATGCTTTTACAATTCATTTATATGAAAACGACGCCATACATTCAGCATTCGATTAATTTTTCCTCGATACTCGCCGAATGTGTAACGCCGCCTTTAGACTATATAGATCATCTTAAAAAAAATGACGCATCAATTCCACGTGTAGTAAAAAAAGTGGAAGGACACGTAGAATGAAATTGACTATGAACATTTTAAAAATATATTATGTATATTGTACACAGCACTGCGTACTAAAAATATATCTAAATAACGAACAAGTGAAACAATGAATATAAAGGTTCACTACTGTTTACTCGCTACATATAAGAAAAGTTTTAGGCAGTATAAGTGATATTTCATCCAAGGTTGCAATTCTCTGAAACGCAAGTGTTATGATAATTTACATAATTACACGTATGTACATACCAACTAAAATAAACCAAGAATTGCACAACATATTGCCAGACAAGAAATATATAATACAGACAAATGAGTTATATCTTAAACTGAAGAGGTAAGCATATGAATATTTATCTAAAATCGCAGTTTCAGCTCAAAAAAGCTCTACTACTAAGGCTCTGTTCCTTACTCCAAATTCGGAGTTACAAATCCATTTTCGACCTTAAACCGCCTATTTTATACGCGGTAGATTATTTGATTTATAGAACACATTAGAATATAAACTTGAGACGTATCTCTCATCTGCGGCAGGGTAAATATATAGCTTTGTTTTATGTTGGATGGACATTTACATAATCTATGAATAATCGCAGCATTTAACTACGTGACATTCACATCAGCGAAGCATTGTTATTTTTTTTTGTATTGTAATACGAAATAGGTCTGCTTCACTGAGAAATAATTATACTGGTCAAAATGTCCAATACCAGTGGTCGGAAGTTTTCTTCTAAGTATTTTATACTTAAGAAGCATTGTTAAAACAAAATGATCATTAGCAAAATAAAATAATGATAAGGTACTTATCCAATAAAGGTAAATATTTCTTTAAATCCATTTAAGACTACTCTCCGTAACAGCAAAAAATTGCAATGTAAATGCTCTTACTAATACAATAGAGAAATAATATTTAAAATACAATTGGAACACAAAAGAAAATGCAACTATTTCAATTCTGTGACGATCGTATTTTCTAGTCCTTATACATCTTGCCTTCTGACTTAAATAAGGCCAGTTTTCTAGCTAGGTAAATTTCCTAAAGATACAATAATTGACCATGCGTATTTACTGTAAAATAACACTATGGTATGTTATAAGATACTTCATTTGGTTCAACCAGTAATTGATGATTTTGATGGCATTGCCATAGTACGGATATATAGAATTCCACGGCTAAATGAATATTTTGCTAAAAGTAAAATATTATAGTGCGAACTGATTTGGCACACTTAAAAGAAACCGATTCAGCGCAATGATTAAAGAAATAAAATAACTTACAGACAATGCTGCAACGTGGAATTAAATAATTAAACGTAATTTCACGATTATACGGTCCGAGATACTAAGACGTTTGGATGAACCTTTAAAATACTATAGGGAGTTATTGTCAGCTTTCTAATGTAACTGAGTAGGAAGTTCGTTGAGTCAGGACGATTTTACTTAAGTCCTAGTAAGTACTCTGCAACTCCGAGGTAGTAGACCGTTTGGGCAATTCCAAATAATGGAGCTATAACGATCATCCTGCAAGCTCCCCCCTTAAAGAAAGCTGTAGGTCCTTCGTTCTTCAAAGTTTTACTACAATTGGTAAAACAAGAAAGATATAAAATTATATACAGAAACGTGAATCATTTTTAGAGTAATAAAAGTACTCCGCATGCATCCGCTCAATAAGCAACGACTTTGAAATATACTTCTAAAAATAGAACAATTCCGGTATCCTTGATACAATTACAACGGAGAAGGCATCACATGTTGTGGTAGTTTTAGTCTTTAAAAAACCATGAAATGGTTGACTTTTTTAACATGCTCAGTCATTGTCTATTACTATAACCTTCGCAATTTCTGGTATTTTGTAAATGTAAATATATATGTATATATGTAGTATCCATTACCCAATGCAATCTAATACTCCGTTGTACGTTGGCTCACCAGGTGCCTTCTTAATGGCCTGTAGCCTAGTTTTAACTACATCAAACGGATTTACTGACAATGCTGCCGTTGAACCAGCTGCGCAACCAGCGAGGAATGAACACCAAAACACAGCTAAAATATTCATAGTATAAAAAATATAAAGTACATACGTAAATTGTGGTACCTTATTTAATCTTAATACTTACAAGAACCATCTTCTCTCTTTGGTCCCAAATTATTTAATCTAGCAAAAAGGGGGAAATAAATGACAGAGAATGTAACGTCTCTAAGTGCAGTTGCTCCAGTGCCTTGGTAAAGCCCAAAAATTCCTTTCTGCCTAAAGAGTTCTTTCGTTAGTGACCATGCCGATATTTTTGGGATTTCTTGACCAGCTGTAATTTCAAACAGTCAATAACATTTTCAAAAAGTATGAAGTAAAGAAAACCTTGATGGTTAAAAATTAATATTAACAAAGCTTAGTTATTGTGAAATATGACAAATCAATTTACTTTGACCTCAGACTTCCAGGGAATTTTATACCCAGAAAGCAGGTGCTAAATTTATATTAACTTTTATATCAACTATACCAGCTTTAGCTGCTGCGGCTACTCTTCCAGCATCTTGCATCTGAATTTTTAGCAATTCCATTGGTGTTGTTATAACTATCTGACATGCTCCTGCTGATCCTCCCGCGAGCATTTCTCGCCCAAGTGGTAATGGTTGCCTGCATAAATGTTTTATTCATATCGACTAAATAACTAGTTTCTGAAGGGAGTTGAACTTTGCATATTATTGCAACTTTCACACATATTATTGCAAAACATTTGCAAATTTAAAAACTGAGATCATATAAAAAGTATATAAGATATACTTATTGAAGTATTATATAACACGTGATTTATTTTCATACCCTGGACCAGTAGACAGATAGTGACGAAACATATCGTTTGCAGTCAACTTAATCGCTTTCTCTGGTGTAATTAACAAAATGTTTACTCCAGACCCTTTGTACATTCCAAAGTATCCTTCAGCTTTGTATGTCTTTTTAAAACAATCGAACCTAACAATAAATTAATTACTTTTCTTACTAAATATAAGTTATTGTACTATAAAATGGTATAGAGAAATGTTAAATGACTTTACATTGATGAATACATCTTTTCTCCATTTGGTCCGATAACTTGATTTTGCAATCGTGTTTTGACCAAATCCAGTGGAAATACCACAGATACTCCAATAATTCCTGCAATACCTCCATTTATAATTTTTGGTACTAACCTGAAAGAATTTTTGTAGTAGCAGATCATACATATATTATATCACTACTTATGAAGTTTGAATCAAACTCAAAAACAGTGTACAAATATGAAATAAAACAAATATGCATACATCACAAAAAATACTCACTTAAAGGTTTGCGGTGTTTGCACTGGTGACGTATTGTTAGCCATGGAGAAATAATAATTTAATGTAAATCTGTGGATCAGACACAAGAGCTTCATGTACAAACTATTTTAATTTTCAGAAAAATTTTAATATTATCATACATTTCACTTCTCTTATTAATTTATGGATAAACGTCGATAAGAAAAATCTGATACCAAAGGAAGAGGTACATAAATTCATACTCCACATATTTTTTTTACATAAGTACCACGCATATCTTTACATGTATACTATAGATATATCATTCCTTAGACCGTTAGAAATATCAGTTGGATTGACATTAACATCAGGTTATACAATTTTTTATTCAAATTTAAGATAGAACACTATCCCTTTCTCGGTGTCCAATTAATTGTAACTTTTCTAAATTTCAATTATCAAAATTTAATTTATGAATGTAGTCAAATACTTGACATACCTGACAACTAACGGAAAATGATTTATAAACTGAATGAACATTGTTTTAAAAGATCATACAAATATTTAGCATGTTACACCTTACAGCTATCTCCTAAATGCAAGGTGATATAAAAATCAATATTAAGTAACTAATAAGGGACTGAAGGTATATAAATTAATTCTAATGTCATTTCTGCGATATTAATAACGATACAAAATTTCAAACTAACACTTAATTGATATAATATACCCATTTATAGGTTGGTTAATTTTAAATAGCCGAAATTGTCATAAGGTATTAAGATATTTTAACGTAAGCCAGGTATCAATCTGTTATCAAGAGTCTTTACTGAAGCTATTCAGAGTCAAGGACTTGTCTCGTGATAGATAAATGTATTAAGTGAAATATGATACGACAGTTGAGTCGACATTATGAGTAGTTTCAATGATTACAGTTTGACGGATCGGGTAACCTAGAATCATGCCACTCACCGTTTGTCGCAACGTGAACCACCTCAAATCGAAAGATCGATCGGAGCAACTCCAGATGTCTTCAGCTCCTTCACACGACTGAATCAACTAAATCAGGATGGCTTTCAGCTGACTAGTGTTCGTCAAACTACATACTAGTATACGCGATATACTTGCGATAGTAGTTTATGGCCAGTCCACACCGCGGCGGTGTGTAGACCGACCTTAGTTTACATCGTGGCATTGATTGACTTAGTTTACACCGATCACTTGGTACGGGTACTTAATCCCGGTTCCACAACTCAAGTTAACCTGAGTTAACCGGAGCTTAATTGGTTTACGGCAAGTTGAACCCAGACATAAACCAGTTAAACTTCGGTTAACTAGAGGTGTGGAACCGAGCCTTAATGTATTAAATGAAATAAAGCCTTATCGTCAGAATTGCACGTGTGCGATATTTCATCTACTCTTTAGATAGTTTGTGGCAGTCTATGGTTTGGTCTGCTCGTTTCGAGTGACGTGGCTCGAATGACGGCTGCACCTGTTTCATTTAACATGCTAAGTATGATTGCACTTCAAGATCAAACAATGATTTGAAAAAGGTTAAAGAACTGTGGATATTATTTTCCCTTCAGTTAGTAAGGTAGTTCGCTTCGATCGAACGATACAACTTTTCGGTATGTTTGTATTTCTAACCTAAGCAGTACACTGCATACAAGTTAGTAATCATATTAACACAAAGGACATTTCTTCCTTGTAATGTGTATATTTGTCATAAAGTAGCAACATGACGACTTACGAAGAGTTTATCCAACAAAATGAGGACCGCGATGGTGTACGATTTACATGGAACGTTTGGCCCTCGTCACGTGTCGAGGCTACAAGATTGGTCGTACCTTTGGGAACTCTGTATCAGCCCATTAAGGAAAGACTGGATCTTCCACCCATTCAGTATGACCCGGTCCCATGTACAAGATCTACTTGTAGAGCAATATTAAATCCACTTTGCCAAGTAGACTATCGTGCCAAACTGTGGGTCTGTAATTTTTGTTTCCAAAGGAACCCTGTAAGTATATTTATGTATGAAGCATAGCAGATATCAGTGCTTTACTAAATTATCTAATATGTTTTGTAAATTTTCAGTTTCCCCCTCAGTATGCAGCTATTTCAGAGCAGCATCAGCCAGCTGAACTTATTCCTATGTTTTCTACAATTGAATATACTATAACGGTAATCTGCAAGAAATATATTTTGATTAACATAATTTATATCCTATATTTACTTAATTTCTCAATACTATTTTCGTTTTAGAGAGCTCAATGTTTACCACCGATTTTTTTGCTAGTCGTGGATACATGTCTAGATGAAGATGAACTCGGCGCTCTCAAGGACTCTCTTCAAATGTCCTTATCCTTACTTCCACCTAACGCACTTATTGGTCTCATCACTTTTGGGAAGATGGTACAAGTTCATGAATTAGGTTGTGAAGGGTGTAGTAAAAGTTACGTATTTAGAGGCACTAAGGATCTTCAGCCGAAACAAGTACAAGATATGTTAGGTATGCACAATACGGAAGAAGCGTTTGCACAATTTTACTGTACTGCAATAATATTTAGAATTTGTAAATACCATATATTTGTTTTAGGAATTGGAAGACTCATTCCTGGACAAAATCCAAACCAACCGCATGGCCCTGGAGGTCAGCCTCTACCACCAGCTAATCGATTTTTACAGCCCGTGCATAAGTGTGATATGAGTTTAACCGATTTATTGGGAGAACTACAACGTGACCCATGGCCTGTTGGCCCTGGAAAGCGTCCTCTTAGGTCAACGGGTGTTGCTTTGGCAGTTGCTACAGGTTTATTAGAAGCAAGCTATGCCAACACAGGAGCCAGGTAGACGTTAAAATAATTTTTCTTTGTGAAATTGTAAAAATGTGCTAATTTCGTATTCAATCTTATTCAGAGTAATGCTGTTTGTTGGTGGTCCATGTTCTCAAGGCCCTGGTCAGGTTGTTACCGATGAACTCAAACAACCGATTAGGTCGCATCATGACATTCACAAGGATAATGCTAAACATATGAAAAAAGCTATTAAGCACTACGATAGTTTAGCAGCACGAGCTGCTGCTAATGGACATATTATAGATATTTACTCATGTGCTCTAGATCAAACGGGTCTATTAGAAATGCGGCAATGTTGTAATTCTACAGGTGGTCATATGGTTATGGGTGATTCGTTCAATTCATCTCTGTTTAAACAAACTTTCCAACGGGTATTTGCTAAGGATCCAAAAGGCGATTTAAAGATGGCATTTAATGCTACTCTTGAAGTAAAAACGTCAAGAGAAATTAAGGTTTCCGGTGCTATTGGACCATGTGTGTCACTTGGTGTGAAAGGACCCAGTGTCGGAGAGCAAGAAGTTGGTCTTGGGGGAACATCTCAATGGAAATTCTGTGCCTTGATGCCTTCGACCACTACGGCACTGTTCTTCGAAGTTGTGAATCAACATGCGGCGCCTATTCCTCAAGGTGGTAGAGGATGCATTCAATTCATTACACAATATCAACATAGTAGTGGACAAAGGCGAATTAGAGTTACTACCATTGCTAGAAAGTATGTTCATTAATGAAATGTACTTTATCTTTTAAACATCGATGGTAAATCATTAATAACATTTTAACTTTTAGTTGGGCTGACGCTTCAACCTCTTTGCATCATATTAATGCTGGATTTGATCAAGAGGCGGCAGCAGTGCTTATGTCTCGTTTGGCAGTATTTAGAGCCGAGACAGATGATGGCCCAGATATTATCAGATGGGTTGACAGGATGCTTATTAGACTTGTAAGTTATTAATAAATATGATACATTGCCAAAAATTGGTAACATGACATCATAAAAACTTTTATTTGCAGTGTCAAAAGGTTGGCGAATACGGAAAGGACGATCCCAACAGTTTCAGGCTTGCGGAAAACTTTTCCTTGTACCCTCAATTTATGTATCACCTGCGTAGATCACAGTTTCTTCAAGTATTTAATAATTCGCCAGATGAGACCAGTTTCTATAGGTACAGCTTTACTTCTAAACTATTTAAGTAATATTTTCAAATCACACATTTTCATTTTTAATGAACAGGCACATGTTGATGCGGGAAGATTTGACAAATTCCTTAATAATGGTACAGCCGATCCTGTACAGTTATGGGTTTAATGGCCCACCGGAACCTGTTTTATTAGATACATCTTCGATCCAGCCTGACCGAATCTTACTTATGGATACATTTTTCCAAATACTCATATTCCATGGAGAGGTACAGTCACCGCTTAAGTAATTTCGGATCACCATTTGTTGAACATATCGAGTTGCATTTCATTTTCAGACTATAGCACAATGGCGTCAGTTAAAATATCAGGATCTTCCTGAATATGAAAACTTCCGACAACTATTGGCAGCACCAGTTGACGATGCTGCTGAAATATTAACTGGCAGGTTTCCAGCACCTAGATATATCGATACGGAACAGGGTGGTTCGCAAGCTAGGTTCTTGTTAAGCAAGGTCAATCCTAGTCAGACCCATAACAATATGTATGCCTATGGAGCGGTAAGTGAAATATTCCTTTTTCTTATTTCCTAACATCTTGTATTAAATTACTTTACCAATACATCCGAGACAGTGATGTACATTCTGGAAAAGAATGTTACTAATAATTTTTTATGTCACCACGATCCTGTGAACCAGGGGATGCAGTTATTCAATGGGGTGTGTTTTTTTATTTTTTGTTCTACAAACTCCTTAGACAAGTTTGCTTCATCTGCTTTGGTGTTGGAAATACGGTCCTGAAGATGTACTGTTCAACTCACATAAACAACTTATTTATATTTTTCATAAAAAAAGAACACTTGACGTTAATATTTGTTGATCGTTGATATGACAACAGATTAACAATTTCATCAAATAGGCTAATACAATAATTAGCACACAATGTGTTGTGAATATGTTTATTAACACTTGCTTTGGACCTACTGCTTTTGTCTTATCTATGTAATGTATTGAAATACTAGAGTAGCTTATACATATTATGGGATATCTTTTTATCTTGGAATGGGAGGATTCATTTTATTTGAACATTTTTTTTCAAATAGATATATATTATCATTATTTTATATTATGATTTAGGAAAGTGGAGCACCTGTCTTAACCGATGATGTCAGTCTACAAGTATTCATGGAGCATCTGAAGAAACTTGCTGTATCGTCAACAGCTTAGGTCATAAGCAATAATTATACATATAATGTTAATTGACTTTTATATATTATACAAACTGTAATTTATAAACAAAAAAGATAGTGGCATATATAAAGGAAAAGAAAAGTATATTTAAAATGCAGTAAGATATCATGCAATTGCGACGTACCACAGTGCATTTTTTTCGTTATTGTAAGTACACTCCTAATGCTTATTGTAACGAAAATATAACTACATGTCAACCATAAAGTAACTTTCATTATTATAATTTGAAAGCGTACTTTGTTAAACTATGAATACACAATTTTAGGTCAATGTAAAACAGACAAAATCCTCCAGAGTTATAAAAATGATCCGTTTCCTTTTCTATCAAATCTTGATGGATTCACAAAATTAGTTATCTCTATTTGTATATACATATATAATTACATACTCAAAAAAAAATATATATTAAATAAATGATGCATCTTGAGGTATGAACGGAATCGATAAAAATGAGAAGTGTGTGCAAAGTAAAATCTTAGTACCTTAGCAACTTCTTAGGTATAATATGACTATAATAGTATTCCATCACTTTTGGTAACAATTGTTTTTACATTTAAAGTGTAATTTAAGTATTTCCATTGTCGAACTAGTGCAGCAGCACTCTTCCTACTGATTACACTCTACAAATGTACCAAACACTTAAACTACCCCCATTGTCTTCTTATTGATGGAATAAAATGTAGTACACTTTAATGTTTTACAGTTTACCTCGATAACCTGCTGTACAAGTAGCAACATGCTTTGTTGATAGGATGTTTTATCAACTTTCTTTAGATAATAGTGCAATTTTGTACTTCTTATCCTAATAACAATAGTTTTAACTAAGAAATCTTATTGACATTTTCTGCTCCACATCTGTGCGTTCTAAAGCCTTACAAAATTCTTCAAATGATATCATTCCATCGCCATTTTCATCAGCCTCCATGATTGTCCTTTCAACAATGCTGATGAGTTGCTCTTCACTGAAGTATTAAAACATTTCAGTCAATAGTAATTTAGAAAATATTAATGCCAGTCCTTTTTAAATAAACTTAATAAACAAACACATACCTGATGTTAGCTCCAACCATCATATGTAAAATAGCCAACAGCTCATCTTTTGATATTAAGTCGTCCTTATCCAAATCGTACATTTTAAAAGCAACTACAAAATGGTATATTTCTTTAGATGACTATTATTGATTAATTTTGCACTGATAAGACATTGTGACTTACATTTCAATTTTTCTTGTCTAGAATTCAATCGATTAAGACTGTTCTTCTTAATTGGCCTAAATAATGCAAGAACCTGCATAAACTGCAAAAAATTCACTCGATCGTTCCCACTCTCGTCAAAGAAAGCATTTACTATGCGGTCGCCAAGTGGATTAATTGCTAGTTCTGGAATTCTAAGGAAATCTTCTCTGCTCAGCGTTCCACAGTCACCCCGGTCGAGACTAGTAAATCGACTATAAAGTCGCTCTATTTGATTAGGGGTAACTGAAAATTACAAAGTGCTCATCGTTACTAAACTACTGTAATCAGTTTTAGACCAGGAATAATTTGAATAATATTTCCACTTCGTGGAATACATTAAACTAAACTCAAATACATACACCCAGTTGCCTCTTGAATTTGAGCAATCTCTTCCTCACGCAGAAGTAAACTCGATCTATTGCCCATTATTATTCCGTTAAATTATTTTACGAAGAAATCGGTTACACAATTTTACTATAGAATGGAAAATCCCGATTATTCACCAGTCAGCACATCAGCCACCCTGATCAGACCAAAGTTCAATCAACTTTTGACAATTTACAGGTTAGGAAAACTGCACGACAAGACAGCTGATCTAGAAGTCATCCCCACTGTATATACACCAGAGATGAGTTGGGAAATTCCTCACGGGCAGAGTCGCGCGATCGCGTCCTGTGCTGCCCCCTGGCGGAGGATGTGGACAGGTAACGCACTTGCCACCTGATACCCCCCAATGGCGGCCCAATTCAGAGATCCTCATCTCTGCTCCCAACTCATCTCGACGACGCCTACGATCCGAGGATGCGCAGTCCGGGCGTATTGCACATTTAACCGGATTCCCAAGCGCGGTCTAATTAAGTTCATTCCTGAAAGAAAATTGTCACAATCACAGTGAATTTTTTTTTCCCACACGCAATCACTGCAGCTCGATAGGGAAGGTTCGTCCTTTCAAATTGTTCTATGGAACGAACCCGTACCCGCTCGTATTAGTTTGCGGAGTAAGTTCTTATTAAGTACTTATTAACGATAAATTTCTACCAAAAGGTGATACCAATTTTTTAGTACCAGCATTAGTATTCATCATAACAGAATTGAATTCTCCTTCGCAAAAAATGAGCCATGGCATTGAGGTAAAATTACGTTATCACTAATTGAATTACATGTTAATTAAATTTGTTTGGCTCTAATCTTTACAGATACTGTTGGGTACCGAAATAAAATAAAAATTCCTATGTAACGATTGTTATTATAATTTATAGGAAACGTTTTCTAGATTTCTCAGGATTACATTAAATAGAAACGTTATGTAATTCAGTGCTCATGAACAAGCGCTACTTTTTAACTGAATTTTATTTCCGATAGCGTTCTCTCAAGAACTCGGAACCAGAGCGACATAAGGTGTTTAAAGAGCTTTCAGAGAACGCGTGCGCATCAAGTCGAACACGTGGTTAAGGAAGCTTTTCCGTGGTCAGAGCTTGCAGTATTCGGCGTGCTTTAGCTGGCCGAACATTTTCATCTTGCCAGACTCAGAAGTTCAAAATTCCGGGGACCATGTAACTTAATTCCACTTTCCGACGTGAACATCGTTTACCACGGAATATTATATAATACATCCAGTGACACGGTTTTATTGTAAGAAAAAAAGTAATATAAATAATCGACGAACGGAGAAGGATTTAAAACAGAACAAAATTAATTGTATTTATTGGAACCGTGCTTTTTAAGGAGATAAAGCCGCGCAGGAGGACAGAGCTTACATATGTTCCTTGAAACCGAAGATGGAGATTGAAGATCACGGGAGAAGAATGGAATATCAAATCGCCACCGAAAACATGGCCGGAAGTTCATCGAGGATGTATCGACGAATTTAAAACTTAGGAGGTCCGAGAATTATTTGGGAGAGTTATTGAAATCGGTAAATCATGTCGAAAAACGAAAGCGGTAATATGGGACCTCAAGATGCCGGGGGAAATCAGAAGAAGGACCCCAATTCGAGTCTTTACGAAGGACGGGGAAATAAAAAGCTCATCCGAGTCGTCACGGTATTGGCGTACATGTTCTCCGTGAGCTTCGTCGCTATTGTTCTCAGTGCTTATTATCTGTTTCTCTGGCAACCCCCGAACCCCAGACTTTTACATGCCCAGCATCTGAAAGATCCCCAGGTGCAGTTCCTGGTGGATCATCCTCCCGTTGTCCTCGGCAACGAGAGAAATGACTTTATAAATCATTCTCAACCGTGGATTAAGGAAATTCCCGCGAATCTAAATTTATCCCAGGATTTGTTGAACGTTAACTCGGTCATTGAAGATTATAGATCGATCGATCCCAATCGTTCAGCCTTACGATCGAAAGAATCGGCCCTGGCTCCTTTAAAAAATAAAATCGAGGAAAACCGCTCGAATCATTTCCCCGAGATACATAATTCTACTGTCAATTTTATTAAGTCTACTCAATTAGACGACGGTAATAAATTAATTCTTCGACACGATGACATATCAACCTCGGCCCAAACAACTGAGACTCCTGCAGTAACAGATCAATTAATTTCAATAAATAATAAAGTTTCATCGATGATTGAAACCGTATCCGAAGATACTCCGTTTCTTGAGAATGTAACGGAAGTAACGAGGGCATTTTTTCCTGAACTTCCACCGGAAGACAAAGATAATGTTACCGAAATAAATTATGCAGATAACGAGATGGATCAAATAAGTTCGGAAGACATGGCGAAATTGGAAGCATCTGTCAGAAATGATTTAAAAACCGATATTAATGGTTCTAAAGCTGAAAGTAATTGGAGTGTCAATGGGAACACGGAAAGCTCCGAATTTCCCCAGGAAATTTCGGAGGATGTAAAGGACGGTATTACTGAAGCAGTCTTTCTCGACGAGGGTTTGTACAGAACAGACTCCGAAATCGAGGGGAAATTTGAGAAGAGTTTTAGCAAGGGTGCCGATATCAACGATACCAGATCGGATGGAAAAAGCTTTCATCGGGGTCCAAAAAATCCCAAATCTCTTCAAGACGTTTTCAATCGATCATCGAATTTTGAGGAAATTGGAATTCAATTGCCAATACCGACTTCCACGAGTCATCCAAAACCCCATCCGAGATCCGGTGATTCATTCCTGAAAAAGCTGAAAGCACTAACGATTTCCGAAGGTGAGAAAAATTCAAAGCATTTATATTTCCGACACGAATATGCGATATTTAAGATTCGTGACTGGGGTCCAATAACAACGAACGTACGTTCGGAATAATAACCGTAATAATTCACCAGAAATGCTGGATTTCCATGAAGTCAATAACGTACAAAAAAACATCACATATCTCGTTCGGACAAAGAACAATTCCCGAAATTTACCATTCCATTTTATCGTCGACTGACAAGTGAAAGCAAAAGCATAAACACATTGACCGAGCCCTTTGTTCGTTAAAATTTTAAATCGCTTTATAAAAATACCAGATTCCCAGATAAAACAAATAACCAAACCCTGTGATCGGATTAACATTAAAGAAATTGATATCAAGTCTGATAATTGGGATAAAATTTCTTAGATGTTCCTTTAAACTTATCTACGGGATTATTATAATTAATATAATTAATTTATTAAAAATAATTTAAAAAAAAATAAAAATAAATAATATATTATAATTAATCATATCGACGGGAAAACAGCTGCTTTGGTCCCCCTGGGGATCATAATTTTCGTTCTATCATATCCAATCAAGTCCTTGGGTCAGAATCTCCATGTCATTGAAAAATTGAAGAGAACGACCGGCGGGATACATCCTCGATAGGATTGTCCTTTGGTCAATAAGAAGAACTAATATGTGCTCGGCAGGGGCAATAGTTAAAGCCTTAGAAATAAGGGAGCAGTTGGATCGGGGGTGGAACGATTATCCGAGTAGCCCACGTAATAAGCGAAGCAGGGTCAAGCCGACCCGGCATGGCTTCTTGCACGCCATGTCGTCCTCCGGTACTTTCACACCCGCTCAATTTCTCGACCCTCGATTAAAAGATAAACCGAGTACGAGTATTTTCGAGTAAATCGCCACAAAACCTCGTATCTCATAATCGGAGGGAAAATAAACGCGCGGAAGGCTCTCGGCATGGCAAATATGTTATGCTCTTCGGTACCTACATAAGGAACCGATCTGTCAACGTTTAATGAGCAAGAAAGCGAATTTCTCCCTGAAAAAAAATACTCCGAGGAAAAGTAAACGTATGGAAGACTCAAGCTAAAGAATAACGTACCTCCAGACGCGGTCAATTTACCGACATTTATACAGGGAAAAAAAAAATCTCAAGAACGTTCTTTTTATCCTCCTGTAGTAGGCTGCACTTTGTGAACGCCATTTTGTAATACTGTATTAAGATACCGAGGGTATCCTGGAATAAGGATCGATAGACGTAATGTTTACAAAGGCGACAGGATCGACGCACGACGTTCTTAAAACAAAGGCGTGCCTTTACATTCTTAGACGCGAAAGGAAACTTAGGATAGTTTAGTCAACCTTGTTAAATTTCATTGTTCTTCCCGTTGAACGAACGTTTTGTACGTCCACGGAAGTTTCCTACTTTCTAAGTTGACAATGGGAAATTTTCTCCATATTCGACCCATTGTTCTCGATTAGCTGTGAAACGCGATATGGCAGATAAGTTAGAAGATATGCCAGCTGTTAAGCAGATGCGTTGAAACATGTATCGATCGAGAGGAAAATTTTGTTTAAAATTTGTCATTAAGCTAAATCTGGGAAAATTCACCTCCGATGAGTATAAGAGGCCCCTTTTCAGAGAATTGTTTCCCTCTTAATCTGCATTGCAGTAAGCGTAGATGTATATACGATTACGACATTTTAAGCCCAGATTGTCGTTTTAGCCTCTGATTAGGACGTGCGGAACGGAGGACCTCACTTTATATACCGAGTGCTTCTAAAATAGGTTACCAAACATTGGGAGCGAGCTGCGGTCACTTTAACACGTTCCCGCCGGCGCCAATTTTCATTTGTTTCCCCCAACGGCGGCACACAAATCTATGTCGCGCTTCATCTGGCGGCGCGCATTTCTCGCGTGTTCAGACTTGCACGCGCTTCTTGTTTCTTCAGTATTACATTGAGCGCTTACTTTGCAAATTATGTGACTCGTGCCGTTTTTTATATCCTAACCACAGATTTCTGTTAGTAAAAATAACTAAAAGGTGGTTAGAATATTTTTTTAAATTTTGCCCTTAAAAATATTTTTTTAATTTTGCCCATAACATGGATATGGAAATAAGTGATTCGTCTCATGAATGTGTAAATAGAGGCAGGAGAAACGCATCAAGATTACGAATACTTTCTTCCTCTTCAGGCGAAGATTTTGTTAACGTAAACAGCAACGTTATGAAATGTTCCTCGGGGGAAGATTTGAGTGTTGAAGTTACATTCATAATACTGAATTTTTATGTGTGTGTTATTAAGCAAAATTTATGTTCATAATACGTTATTAATTATAATTTTTATTCAAAATACACGTTTTTATGTATGTACGTTAAATTATCAGTGTCTAATAGCACAATCGAATGCGAAACACAGGTAGTACACGCCGCCCGATGATGCGTCTAGCTCGAGCCACCGGTGGTACACGCCGCCTGATGGCACAATCAAGCGCGAGCCACCGGTGGTACGCGCCGCCCGATGGCGCAATCAAGCGCGAGCCACCGGTGGTACGCGCCGGCGTGAACGTGTTAAAAATGAAATATACCTTCATCGCCCCTTTTCAAGTTATAAACATTCTCATTCGTGACAATTCCGTTAAGTTTTCTAATCGTGGATCGAGTTTCTTATCGCCTGTACTTTCCTAAAAATTTTCACATTTAGACATACATATAAAACATCAAAATAATGTATAAAACTGTTCTCCAAACTGAGTCCACCAAATAATTTGAACCTTTAGCCCGCAATTATAGAGGCCCTGAAGAATAACGCGACGCTCGTGAAATTTCATTTTTCACTAAAAAATGTGATCTTGGTCCTAGTCTAGGGTAAAGAAAAAATGTCTCATCAAAAATGAAATTTCACTCGCATCGCGTTATTCCTCGGGGCCTCCATAATCACGTGCTGAAGTTTCCATCGATTCGGTGCATCCAGTTTGGAGAAGAGTTTTATAAATATTTGACGTTTTATGTATATATAATTACTCTTTAATCCACCTTAAACTATGCAGCCAGGAGCTTGCGAGTACGCGAGTACCGAGAGCGAGCGCATCACCCGGCAACGATAAACAACTGTAATACTCAATATAAATAGTAGTCCCCGAGGCATCCTACTCGAGATTCCGGTGGCCTTGGCGAACTTCCGGTAAGGGTATGTAAGCACGCCGCCGCGCTCTGAATCGAGATGTAAACCATTCGTAAAGCCGGAGTGTCAAGGTCTGGTCGGTGGAGGTTCGGCAGGGCGCATGCGCCCCGCGGAAGCTCGCGCCGTCCAGCCGAGCGCGGAGGGTGCACCGCGCGTCTAGGAATAGAACGGCCGAAGGATTACGCGGCGGCCATGATGGATCGCTCGGGCTGAAGGTTTGATCGCAACCTCGATGGAGTGCAGCCCGATATTTGTTTGAAGAGACCGTCTCCTCCTCGCCGCGGTCAATTCCCTCTATCCGGCGAGCTCGAGTGACCCTAAGGAAAACGAGTAACGTCGATATATTCGCCGTTGAGATTCGCAGGTACGACGGCAACCGATTAGGACCTCTTGCGAAAAGTCACGTGACGGAGGTAGACGTCGGGCCCAGGATTGCGGTAATTCGCGGGAAATCCGATGAGGTAGGGTGCCCGATTCGTAGAATTTCTTGAGAAAATGGACGATGGTTTAGGTTTTGTCCCGTCACATACGCTGACGGGGTGGGAAAACGTAATTCACCAACCTTATTCGATGAGATTCGCTTATGGGTGAAATCGTGCTTCTTAAGGGAAACTCCAGATGGCGTGGCAGTCGTTTAAATTCCCACGTATGAAAAAAGCTCCTTCCGGAAAGTGAAACGTTTTTTCTTTTTTTTTTTCAGAGTCTATGTATATTCATATTTGTGTCTTAATATCGCCGTTCGCGCATGCTTTTTTATCTACCCTAGTAGCACAAAATGACATCTTAAAAAAATGTGTCGCTTGAGATATTGATTATATAAAAAAAAAAAAAAAAGAACATTTAGAAATTATTCTGCGCTACTAGGGAGACTGTTAGACACGAAGGAACATCTGGAAAATTCAGGTCTGCAGAAGCTGAGTAATCCCAGAAATACAAAGGAAGCGCCGATAGATATAAACACGGCCGAGAACTTGCAAGAAACCTAGCTTCCTAATGCACGTTTAAACACATATCTCCCAATTTACGATCGGTACTGACATTTACGAACCGGGTGCATTTACGAGAGAAACGTTTTAGCTCTAACTTGGCGCTTTATTGTGTTATTAAAGGAAAGATAGACCTTGTAGAATATTTGAGGTGATCTTATATTTTTTTTAGAAATATTAAAATGCGGTTCTCCAAACTGTGTCCTGTTCTCATTCAATGATTAAATGAAGAAATACACAAAAACACCGTCTAGGTATATACGAAAAGGAAAGTTGTACCAGGAATTGATTGCAAAGAATTCTTTTCTATTGTTTGCATTTCCTTTCAAAAGATACGATTAAAAGATAAGGCCTGTAAGAATTTTATAGGAAGGATATCATTTTCAAAGATCGTTGTAATTGTCGGTAGGGTAAACCGTTTGCGATAGAATATGAAGATCCATGAAGACGATTTACGCAACGTTGCAGAGATTTATATGAGAATGTTTAAAGAGAGCTTCGTCTTACTTGAAGTATGAGTTGTAAGCTCTTAAGGAAGGAAACCGAAGATGCAGTTGCCACGCAAGATGAGTGCTCAAAACGTGATGACCAGTATCAGTCGGACCCTGGGAAATCGGCATGAGAACAAAGCTGCGCCCTCAAACGAGGTGAAATTTGCTGGAGAAGAGAGCAAGGATAAGCTTTACGAGCCGAAGCACAAGCAAAAGGTCGTCAGAGTACTGACGGTGGTTGCTTACGTTATTTCCGTCAGTCTGGCTGCGATTATCCTCTCCCTGTACTACACTTTCATATGGGACCCCAAGGATCACCCACAGTATACGATAAGGCAGACTAAATTAAATGCAAGTGCTAAGGCACTGTGCATTAATTTAACAATACCAACATCTCTTGTTGAACCACCCCTATGGAATGGTAAAATACTAATTTACTACAGTATTATAAATAAATATTGTTTTTCCCGAATTAAATTGTTACCACCGGATAAAGGGTCGAGCAGGCTATAAAATTATCCTCTGATCCTTATTAAAAAAAAAAAAAAAAAAACGCGTCATTGAATTCTTTAACAAGATCATGTGATTATATTAAATGACATTTGGTCTGATGGAAATAAAAATAAAAATCACCCGATAATATTCTGTTAACGTACTGGTAGATCTCATAAATGAATTTAGGTTTCATAATTATGTAGACTCGTCAGAGTACTCTATTAAGTAAATTCTGTCATTTTTAATTGCAGATTCAAATGCCGTCAACATCAGTTCGATAATGTCGAATGTAGAAGCTGAAGGATCACAATTATTAGAAGATAAGTTGGAGAGTCAGAAACGTCAAAAGTCAAATCTTTTGAAAATTCTGACGGAGCCAACAAAACTGCAAGAAACTTCAATTTCTTCCTCGACGATGACGTTGACGTCAACGTCTTCCACTACACCTGTGAGTGGCAGTCCGCAGACAGGAGTGGAAGCCAGTACCGATGCAAGTGAAGAAGAAAAATATTCGGATGACTCGATAATAATATAATATCGGTTTTTCACATTACCTTGGTAAACAAAGATTAATAAATAATACGAGAAAGTAAATTTACATAAAATAAAAAAATAGTAAAACGTAAAGACACTATTTGCCTTTTCGTTTAGAATGCATGCGTTCGTATTCCTTTCATCTTTCTACGTGAACAACGTAGGATTTAAATAAGGAAATCACTATTACTACGGAGTACTATCGAGTGTAATCAAATATTACAGCGGTTGTTTGGAACTACTTGGATTAACCATTGACCATCATTTGTTAATAATCCTGTATGAAAGTAAAACATATTAATACTACACTATGTGACTTTCCTGAAATTTATTGTACAATAAATTGCATTCTATTATACAAAAATAAAATAAAATAATACAAATATAAATTTACAAAACATTAAGTCAAGATTTTTTTACAGTTTGTTTCATTTACGAATAGAGTACATTTCGATGAACCATATGATGATAGTTGTATATTTATTCCCCCGTCATTAACATATGAACATTTTTATGTGATCCTAATAGTTTCCCAGCCCTCTCAGAATTAACGATAGCTGCAATTTGTAAAGCATCATACTTTGAGTAAAGCACAGTCACTGACATGTTACTTTCAGAACCTGCTCGTGGATTTTGGTTCGCTTCATGCATAAGGTTACACATTTCACTGTAAAAATGAGGAAACACTGGTGGCGCAAAGAAGATAAGATGCCTTATACCTTTCATACGTATTCTGCGGAAAAAGTGAAAGCGCTCGGAATATAAGAGAAAATGAGCATCGCTATGGAAAAACATGTCTCTAGCTCTAGCTATTTTAGCATCTTTTGAATATTCACAAATTTGAACAAAACTCAATTCCTCCTTCTTAAAATAATTTCTTAGCTTCACAAAGTCGAAATATGATGGGATGAAAATTAACGTATGATTCATAATGCTGTCTTTGTATTGTGGCAAGATCTTTGTTATGAAAAAGTCCATTCTAGCTTCAATAGCTTGAGTATAACTTGTTGCTTCAAATCTGTGAAAGACTTGAGGTACTTGCACTACAACTTGACAAACGGATCCAGAAAAAATTGGATTAGCCACTTTCACTTTACCCGCGTAATTGAAACACTTTTTGTTAAAAAGTGCATGTATTTCTGGAATCTGTATACTGGAAAACATTAAAGTCTGCCGATAGTATTTTGACCACCCGTTAACACACCAACTTCGAACACGAGAAAAATCGGTACCATGGGCATCTTTTGGTTGAAGGTGTAAGTGGTTTAAAATATGAATTAGGTGATCCCAATTTTGCATTAAAAAAAGTTCCATTTGATCCATAATTAATAATTCTATAGAAGCTAAAAAATCATAATCTCTGTCTGCTTCCCCTTCTGCACCAACTATCATTCTCAAACCCAAAACGGAAGAAATTATAATATCCGATGAATAAAATTCAGAATATAATTTCAATGTTTTTTTAGTGATCGCTATACCAATTCTAAAGGTATCATCTATATTTCCCTTAAAAGTTAACTCGTAGTCATCTGGCTTTGGATTTCGTTTTGGTAATTTCAATTCCCGTCCACCAAAGTCTTCCATGAACCTTTTTTTATTTATTACCGAACCTCCCTTATCCTCACCAATTAAAATTGAAATTAATTGTTCAACTATTTTTAAACACGAGTTTCGAAAAGGCACTATTATTAATACCTTTGGCCTAACTAGTCCTTGATCACGGTACTCATCTGGAATTTCTGCTGTATCTTTCGTTTTTGCTAATTTTGCATTGTGATGCAATATTTTGGTTCTAGTTTTTAAAACGTGATTGACAACATGTAAACAATAAACAAACCTAATTTGTTCTTCATTTATAAAATTTCTTTCAGGATAATATAGATCTTGATAATTATTGATTACAGAAAATAACTCCTTCTGGAGAGCTGTCATAGGTGTGGGATCATCGTGTACAGTATCTTTAATATTATTATAATTAGCTCTAGATAAATTGTTTTGGATCTGTGCCTTTATATACAATTTGTTCCAATCAACTTTACTGATCAAATGTGGAATACTACCATGCTTTGCAAATTGTTTGTTTTCTAAGATTGAAATTATTGGTCTTTTCTTTTCAGTTTGATCATTCTTTAATAAAACCTTAGAAATTTGACACGTTATGTTTCCAAGTTTGGGCCAGTTTAATTTATGCAATTCCACAGGTTGTGGATTATTAGAAACAGCTTTATAAAGCTCCTCATCTAAATCATTGCGAAGGTGTAAAGAAAATGGATCTTTTACATGACCTACATCTTCCTTAGCAGTTTCTGGATCTTCCTCGTTATCATCTTTTATTCTCATTTCAATCTCCTCTTCGGTGCTTTCTGTACTATCTTCATTATCTTCTTCTCTTAACAAGTTTTGATTATCGGCTAATTTCACTTCTTCTGTGTGCACATCATCAGATTCTTCCTCACTTTCTGACTCTGATTCAATTGCAGATTTTTTTGCATATGAAGTCCCTAATGTAGCTAGCAATACTTTGGTAAAATCCTCTTGCTCTTCTTCCGAGCTTTCAGATTCTAGTCTTCTTTGTCTAGCCTTTTCTTCTTCTATTCGACGCCTGCGATTTTCAATTTCCTCATTTTTAGCATCCCTCTCTTTGACATAAGAGGCTTCTCTTAAATTAAATTTTCCTTTCTTGATTTTCTGTTTTCGCTCGTCATGTCTATCAAATTTTCGCTTTCCCCCACGAATTGGTCTTTTTCCTCGAGCCATTACTGTATGAAATACTAATATTTAAATGGTTTGATCCTACTTACTTTAACATGATATTGAAAGTAGTTAACCTGTAAAAGAAGCATAGGTTACGTATCTTACCCATTTCGAAAAAAAACTTCCAAAAACATGATTTGGAAATATATATTAATAATTAAGTATCATGATAACAAACTACCTTTTTGTAATTTTGGCCCGGTACTTTGCATTTATTCAAAATTCACGTACATACACGTCGTCCATGCACAAAATTATTTGTCGCTTAAACTGGCTTAAACCATTGACAAAGAGAATTACATAGAGCAAAAGGTTCCATAAGGCCAGCATGACGTATAGAGGCAAGGACTACGTTTCCATCGTACTCGACATTCGGGATTTATCAATGGGTCCAACACAGTAAATCCGAATTTACATGTCGATCGAAACGCTGACGATTGAATTTGTGTATTTATCAATGCGACGGAGATATGAAATTTATTGGATCCAATTAACATCTTTTACATACCAACAGGTTCAGCAAGCTCGGCGGCGATGAACTACCCATGAGCGTGACAATGATGATAATGCGTGATAATGCGTCTGTTGCCGGGCCGGCCCGTTCGAGCCGGCGACCCAACAAAGAACGGCTTTGCCCAATCCGGAAGCCGGGCCGCGCCATAGACAAAGGAGAGGACGTGAGGAACTAAAGGTATCAGGTGACTAATGCACAAACCGCCCGCATTCTCCACCGAGGGCTGCCCAAAAATTCGTGAGTAACCTCCAAACTAATCTCCGGTTTATAACAGCTCGGTAGATCGTAACGACTCTAGTGGTTAAAAGTCATACTAAAATTGCTTACGAAATCGGCTGCTTTAACCACAGAAAATTTAACAGAGTTTCCAGACTTGTATATACAACCGTGACTGGTCCCGACGACGGCCATTTTCGGATTCATGATTCCAGTGGCTTTGTATAACTGTAACAGATTTTCTGTATCGTGGCAACGGTGACAACTGCAAGAATCATACAGAGCGATCGCGATTTATTTTCATTTTGCTTAAGAAAGATAGCTCTTATAAAGAAAGTAAAAATGACGACAGCTAGGAGAGCGACACATGCTGGTAGTTGGTATACAGACTCGGGTGAGTTACAGGTTACGACATGCCACAACCTCCGATCATTCTTATGGTGCTTTGCCAGAGGTCATTAACCCCGTTTAAAATACATAACAATCATCTCCACTTTGTGTTAATTCAACCGTTATTCCTGTTGAAAATATAATATCTGATTAGCAATTTTCATTTTTATTTCGGAAAGACATCAATACAATTAAATACAGTTTTCATACATAAAATAAGATTTAATGGGGTAACTGATATTTTAGGTTCGGAATTGAATAAACAACTGGAGGATTGGTTGGAGGCAGCGGAACTATCACATGGACCGGCTAGAGCAATCATTGCCCCGTTAGTAATTTAAAATATGTGTTCATGATCTCTACCACAAATCTTTCAAAGAAATATTTATAAATCTTTACAGTCATGCAGGATACAGCTATTGCGGAGGATGTGCTGGTTTTGCGTATCGTCAGATTAGCCCTGCTGTTGTGTAAGTTATCGTACCTACATTTTTTATTTTAGATTATTGAGTGAAATTTATTTCAAGAATGATTAAGAAAGTCATTGAAATACTAGTAACTCTGTAAATAATACATATATACGTATAAATGTTTAACTAGGTAAATATTCTCAAATGTAATTGTATCACATCAAATTTAAAGTCATATGTTTAAGTAAAATCATTTTATTTTACATATAATTTTTAATTTTACATTTACTGCATGTTTTATTGTATCAGTAGAATGAAATAAAACAACCCTACTATTACGCAGCCGTAGGATATTCATTTTAGGGCCCTCTCATCATGTGAGGTTAGCACGATGTGCCCTTTCTTCGGCATCCGTTTATCGCACCCCATTGTATGACTTACATATTGATCAAAAAGGTATGACTTCCAAAAATTAAAATATGATAAGTATAATAATTTTTTTTTTTAATATTCGTAATTAAGAATATTTGTTGAATACAGTCTAATATACTTACTCACGGCAGTATGTAGAGATCTTGAAGAAACTGGCCACTTTGAATTGATGGACATGAATACGGATGAAGAAGAGCACAGCATTGAGATGCATTTACCATTCATTGCCAAAGTCATGGAAGAGTACGTTTACAGGTTTTGAAAAAACAACCCCGCGACCCAATGAAAACATCACTCGTCAATGGCGCTGTTTATGCCACATCAGTGCATAGAATAGGGAACCATTTTATAAAGGCAAAAAGAAAGAAATAATCTTTCATTCCCTCTTTTTTAAAACACTTGTGAGAAGTGTACTGTAAATTGTTTTGTTTGGTTTGTTACAGCTTTAAAGATTCCATTACCATAATTCCAATTTTGGTGGGTTCTTTAAGCCCTGAAAAAGAAGCTGGCTATGGAGCTCTGTTGGCACCATATATGGCAGACCCACAAAGTTTATTCATTATTTCGTCGGACTTTTGTCATTGGGGACAAAGATTTCGGTACATATATTATGATCGATCGTGTGGTCCTATTTATAGATCCATTCAAAACTTAGATAAAATGGTAAATATTTTGAATGATCGTGATGACATTAAACATTTTCATTCAGATCGAAATTTGAAAATAAACAATGAAATATATGTATTGTAGGGCATGGACATAATCGAAACATTAAATCCAGCAGCTTTTACGGAATATTTGAAAAAGTATGGCAATACTATATGTGGACGACATCCAATTGGTGTTTTATTACAGGTAACTAAATTACCAATATCAAAAAGGTATTTTTAAAGATTGAATTCAAAATACAATTTTTATTTTGTACAGGCAATTCAAAACTTAAAAGGAAATACAAATGGGCAGCGAATGAATTTGAAATTTCTTAAGTATGCCCAGAGTAGTCAATGTAACAATATGAATGACAGTTCTGTAAGCTATGCCAGTGCTTCCTTGGTGCTAGAATAATGAAGTCCCATAGCTTTAATGTGATTTAACATTCTGCACGAGAAGTGAATTAAAATGAAGAAGAATATATAAGTTAAAGACTGGTAACATTATCATTAAAAAAATGGTAACAAAAGTGCAGCATGATGCTTTTCTAATTTCAATTCACTGTGGAAATGTGTATCAGTGAAGTCTGTTTAAAGTTAGCATTGACTCGATGTCACAGTTAATCGATTGTCAATGAAATTGAGATATTCTGTGACAACTCAGCTTGAGAATTGCACAGTTATGCTTAGTTTTACTAATTACGATAATTAGTACTTCCACAAATGCTGTACATGAAGAAACAGTTTTCTTTTTTTGTTTTAATTAATGTTAATACGTAGGTCGCCATTGTAAAGTCTATTTACGAAAACTGTGGCAAAGGTCGCCTTGCTGGCAAGCAGGTCAAGTATTTCATTTTATTTCACATCTGGATGTAACTTCCGAAATTGTATTCAAATTTTCTGTTCTTCGTATTTATTTAACTTGGAACATTATTTCCACTTGGCCGGGTGGAAAGAAGTATTCTTTATTCTAAAAATACTACGTAAGGATAATCATTGTACAATAATAAGCTTTGTGGGACCACCCTAAGGAACGGCAGAACTACCTCAGATTTCCATGTTTTTATACTAGGCACAGTATCGCTACTGTGAAAAGGCATAAAGCAATCGGTGTCAGAGACTAGAAATGCGCGTGGCGTGTCATTAGAAAGAGGAATCTGTAATTGATCTGTGTTGCAATAACTATGATTACGATATCGGGGCGTATCTTCATAGTTTTTATGGTTTTCCCCAAAATGAGGCAATGAAATGATCTCGCATCCTTCCAATTTCCAATTTGCTGTTTATAAATCGACTACTAAGGCTTCGTCGATTCGACTTTAATTATTTGACAATAGATTTATTGTGATATGCTAAGAGTAAGGTGTAACTAATTGATGCAGAACTGTACGACTAATTTTCACTTAGATACCGATGTCTCAGGATCAATATTGTTTTAAAATTTATGTTTGCATATTAAATCTAAATGTTTTTATATTTATTGAAACTTCATACAATTTTATTTGAAAAGGTTATATTGTTACGTTTAATGATTGTAGAGTTCAGCTTAATTTCTTTACAGGTCACACGATTAAGTGTATATCAATTAAGAATATCGTGCGCGTACAATAAACTGATTTGATGGGTAGGTAGGCTACTTGAATTTTGCAAATTGCAAAAAAGAACTGTTGTGCAAATTGCTTAGGATCTTTATATTTTTATAGTTATGAATAATCACAAATGTTAGCTGTTATTGCAATTATACGAGCGACGAAGTATAGTAGATTACCTGTTACAATGTAGTACTTGTTTCGCGTGATATTGGTGCTTCTAAAAATCATTCTACAACATAGTACTGTACACTTACCCATGCATATAATAATTGGTGGTTCCATGCCAGTAATAGTTACTTATTTCATCACTCATATCCAAAGTTGCGTCATATAAATAACTAAGTGACAAGTGTATCACATATTTTTTTGCTTTGTTTTCTATTTTGTGTATTAAGAGATTAAATTTGATGTATTCAATTTTTACACGAACAACATACTTTTCATTATCTGCTAATATTAATGCTAGTTGCGAAGTATTTTAACCCCTTTGTAAATTAATTTTCTTCACGAGTTTATGCTTCATTATAACAAAAGTTTTTTTGCATACTATTTAGAAACCTTTATGGTTTATATGAGACAAAGCAAAAAATGACTCCTGTTGGAGAATTCTAACGATAATTTTATTTAAGAAAAAAAAAACAACATTATGAAACCTGTACATGATATATAAAATATCTTAAAGGAACGTTTCATATCAAAGAATAATACTAGTGCATATCATCACGTTTGGGTATCACATTTATGAATATGTCATATTGCTGATCAAATCCGATGTAACAGTCCGACATCAAGTAAAACGATAGTTTGATCCGTTCTGTAACAAGAACAATACGCTTATTTCCTAAATTTTAAAAGTAAACACGTCAATTTGAAATACATAAATCATCAGCTTCAGATGAAAAATAAGTAAATTCTCATTGTTGAAAACGATGTATTTTTGTAAAAAACCAATATTTAAAAAATATTAAACTCAAGTGAACAACGAAATATATAATAAATTCAGATTGCAATTTTTTTACCTAAATGTGATGGAGCAGTGAATTGTAGATGATTCTGCACGATTCTATTTCTCACTCCTGCTGTTCTTTTCAAAGCCCATAATTCCTTTCGTCTGACATTACCGAGGATCAAAAACCAACCTTCGTCTTTTCCTTTTTGGTATTTTGGACAGTAAGCTTTAAGATTATTAGAATGATTTATTCTCTTCATGTCTATGATCAGCGTATATTCTTCATCTTGATATACATCTACATAAGAACATGACTGATTTGGTTGTGGAAGTGGTTTTTCACTATCGCCATCTGCCCAAGAACCTCGCAATGTCAATTTTATGGAAATTATAGGCATATCTTTTATTACTCGATGTATCTGAAAAAAAATTACCAAATTATTTCTGATATATGCGTCGTCGTTAGAGAAACAAAAATTATGATTAATGTGTAACAATTATTATATGCATCCTAGCCCTTTCTGGGCCTCATTGAATCGCACCTGTTGCACCTGATTATCTGTGAACTTCTTTAACAGTACATTTGCTAATCGGTTGTAATCGTCGAACGTTTTTGCACACAATTGAGGAAGACATTTAGGTAATGAGGAAAATAGATATAAATGTTCCTTTTCAATATATGGCAATGTCAAAACTGCTGGCTCATCGATCCATCTAGCTTGTATAATCATTTGGAGCAATTGTATAAGTCTCAATGTACTTATTAAAAATCCACGTTCAGCAACAATATCTATCATCGCCTGGAACAGATGTTTTACATACCATTTTATGTATGTTGGAAACATTAATTGAATATTTTATTTATCTAAAGATCATATCGCGTAACATCTATAATCTTTACCTGAATAATTCTGATCGACTGATCAAGGACCGATTTCAAATCAGTAATGTAATCGGTACAAGGCAGGGGTAATCTTGAAAAATGTGCTTGCAGAAGTAAAAGTGCTTTTGTATTCGAAGAATCATATGTGTGACGATCTACTTGATATCTACACAACTTAGCTAATTCTCTGCGAAGAGTAAAAACATAAGATTGTTAATAGTAAAAAACGCTTAAACTGGAATTTTCAAATACAACGTGACTTACTCATTTAATAAATCTTCATTATGTCTTACGGGGAGCTCATTGTATTCGGAGGCATTTGACATGAACCTGAGACATTGTTCAATCTCGAGGTTCTCTTGCAATGCATCCTCGAATACAGCCATGGTCTTATACGAAAGGTAATAAAACGAAGCGATTCTTCCTAATGGTAGTGGAATTAATTCTTGCTCCTCCTGTTTGAATGTGCCGTGAACGTGATTATATAAAAATATTATGTCTCATTTCCATACACGCGGAAAGCGCACGGAATCACCGCGGAGCGAGGAACACAGTAGGTATGTTAGGGCAAAGAATTCAGAACTTCTGAATTCTTTGGTTAGGGCTAAAGCAATAAGCTGATTAATTAAGCCGTCTCAAGGCCATTCTGCGTTCCGTGTTGATTCCGCGTGTATGGAAATGAGACATAATGGTATTCAAAATTCAGTAATAAGTTTAAAAAATGAGTCTTGTCGTAGGTATCATAAATCTCACGTATTTACCTCATCATAATAAATGCAATGTGAATCCGTCAACACTTTCAGAGTACTTTCAACTAGACTAGAAAGGTATCGATTAATTTCATCAGGTTCCAGTTCATCCAAGCCGTAGTACTTTGGATTTTTCATTAACCTTCGGAAAAAGTACGTCCATGTAAGATAATCCAGGAACTCTTGTTTATTATTTATAGTGCCTGCGACGATTTCTGCGTTAGTGTGATCAGGCAATACTTCGAGCAAACTTGACTCCACTGGAAAAGGCTCGTACAAAAATTTTTTATAAAAATTCTTCTTGATATCGTGCACAAGAACTACCGCGACTCCAGAATTATCAAATTGTGGTCTACCAGCTCGACCCATCATTTGTAGAACATCCGTAATTGGCATGTCTACGTAACGTTTTACTTTGCCATCGTAATATTCAGTTCCTTTTACGACCACCAAATGGGCTGGAAAATTGACACCCCAAGCAAGTGTCGCAGTTGCAATAAGAACCTGCGTAGGTTAGACGAAAGCGATTAAAATTACAATCAAATTATTTAAAATGGTATCCCCACCCCCGAATATTTAATTTACGATAATAAAATGAAAATGACTTAAAGGACCGACATGACATAAATTTGACACCGAAGTTAAATTCTATGATAAAGTTGCCATACTTGAATCTTGTTGTTCACAAAGAGTTCCTCTACTGTTCGTCTGTCCATTTCTTGTAAACCAGCATGATGAAGACCAATTCCAAATGCAAGTGTTAGTTTCAAGTTGGAGTCTTTTACATTTTCTAAAATATTATCCATTTCTTCCTCGGGCATGTGCAACCACTGTTTAGGGTTGTCATCCGCTGCAAGATATGCAATCAGATCCAAGGCCGTTAGACGCGTTTGCCTACGCGATGAAACAAATACTAAAGAAGGACTGCAGGGAGCATGCTGTCTGATTGCTTGAAATGTTGGCCGATTCATTGTTGCCATACGTGGACAATAATGCTTCCCTGGAAATCCGCTTATGTGAACTTCTAAAGGAACTGGCCTTACTGACGGGCGAAAGTTGTACAGACCCATCTGGTAAAAATAAATATTTCAATTAATATAAGAAATCGTACAATTCAGAATTTCTCAAATATTGTATGCATTGTACATGTCTAATCAATTTAATAGTGAGACAGGGCTACCGGATTAGTACAGTTTACATTAAGCATTTTTGTTGTCGTTAAATCATTATAAGTACCATTTTAAATCATCGAATGTAAATAAGCAGTAATATTTACCTTATCGATACCCAACCAGTTAGCTAAATCTACCGCGTTGGCTAAAGCTGTAGATAGTCCCACTATTCTTAGAATTCTTGAAGTATGCGACGTGATAAAGTTTGTTCTTGAAACGATCACTTCGAGCACAGGACCCCTGTCCTCTCCGAGAAGATGAATCTCATCTATTATGATCAGTCCAACTTTTTGGACGTAATTTCTAGTTTGCCAGCTTCTACTGATACCGTCCCATTTCTCAGGCGTAGTTACTATCACTCGTGCATTTGCTATAGCTTTGATATCAGGAGTGACATCTCCGGTTAACTCGACGACTGTATATCCTAATTCTCTTTCCAATCTATTTTTCCAGTCGTTTACTCGTTCTCTGACCAAAGCCTTTAAAGGTGCTATGTAAACCACCTAAAATACGTATAACATTAGATACATGTTTTAGATATTAATGTTGAGTAAATAAGTAATTTTGACGTGTAATTTTGTTTTCACTGAACTACTTACCTTTTGGTCAGGATAACACTTGAAGACCCTAAACATAGAAATTTCGGCAGCAATTGTCTTGCCTGATCCAGTTGGAGAACCCAAAAGAACATTGTTATCTGTGTAATATAAGCAATGAAATATTTGCGTCTGGATGGGATTAAAATGTGTAAAATTGTATAACATCTCAAATCGAGAATCTTTCAGCGCCGTCACTGGAAGTGGCTGTAGCTCCAACAAATCTACAAATAATTGAATGTATTAAAATTTCATCACCATTAATTTGTTATACGATATGTCCTGCTTTCATTCAAAGAGCTTCCTTTACCTGTATGAGGCGGATGAGTTTCTGGCAATATGAGATTGTGAAAAGATAATGGTAATATCTCTTCGCAACATAACCAGTGATCACTAGTTGCTTTTACTAGATATTGTGTCGGAAGAGGTTCTATTAAAGGAATAGTCATTACCAGTTCCTGCTCAATGTTGGTGCAAACCTATAACCCAAAATCGTAACGTAAATTAATCAAAAGTATTTTTAATCCACTGTACAATGTTTGTATTTTGTCCAGCATACAGCTTTCTTGGTGAGCAGAAAATATTCGTGATGATAAATGAAATTGTTATCCGGATCCTCAATCCAAATCCAGAATGCTTCCGAGTTTTTTCCGTGAATTTTATCGTTCCACTGAAATTGAGGAAGAATCCTCAAACGAATTCGAAGTACTGTACGAGTTATCGGTTGTAAATTCGATTCCATTTCGAGAGTCGGAAATTCATTGCAACATTTCTTTACTAGAACCGCAGCTCTCTGGTCTCGCAGAAAATGTCCTAAAAGTTGTGTAGGAACAAGTTAGCTTCAAAGAAATATGTGTGTCCACGACGTATCTACACGCGTAACAATTAAAACTTATCTCTTACCGATCTCTTTAACATCCATATCCCGCAATTTATTTACCGTCAATTGACGATCTTCAATTTTCGAAATTATCTCTTGTGACAAACAGTGAAAATGTCGCATTTCACTCATGTGGTCCCACTGTTGTAATTCTAGCATCTTAGCCATTCCTAATAAACGCCCGGCCATAATAGCGTTATTTTTCCTTAACATCACCTCAAATAATGCTCGGCATATACGGACGGCATTCTAATGATGCACATTAATTTGTTATTACAGCAGACAAACGAAGAGCTTATTCGAATAACGGAAATTATGGAAGCAATTTTACCTGCGTAATATAGGCCTGATCCGATAGTAATGAGAATGAGTTTACTCTTCCTCGGGATAAATATGTCTGAATCAATATATTAACTTTCCCATGGACGTTTTCAGCACCACCCTGTGGTACGACTTCGCAATAATCACGGCATAAATTATCCAACTCATCCATTTCTTCATCTCTCACCTAAACCGGAATTAAATGGACATTAAACGATACAGTAAAGAAGCAGTAATTAAATTAATAATTAACTAACTTTAAGCTGCTCAAATTCTTGGGAACGTGATATCATTCCGAGTATCTCTGCTTCTGTCATTATTGGCTTTGCCAGTTCATTAAAAATTTCTATGGTGTCGTATTTCAAGTAATAATGACTTGCAATCCGGCCTAAATCTGTAACCCAGAAGCACTGTAGGTGTAATTTCTTGACCAGAATAAGAGGAATTAAAATTTAAAAGTACTTACTCTCATCTTGATTCTATGTAATATTTAGATTCATTCGAAATAGGAAAATAAAAATTCACCTTTGTATAAGTAGTATTAATGATTTATTAAGATGAAGCGTACCTGTGGAACTGAGATCTCCCGTACGAGAATTGTATCGAATCATTTGTGCCTTATCCAGAGATTTAGCAGCTATATCAATCAATTCTTTTCGTGTTCGTTCCAAATTAGGATCTTCAATGATAGTTTGATACGAAATTCCATATGCAACATGATTGAGTTTCATGCGCACAAAAAGATATGTATAACTTAACCACTCAACAGCTTCTTCAACATTTGAGATTGTACCTAATGCGACCTTGAAATGTGTCGAAAAAAAAAGAAGAACAATTTTAATTATTAATTATTAATCAAACCATTAAAATTCAAAATGGAAAGAATAAAATTGCCCGTACAACTTACCTCTGCGTTTAAGTTGTCAGCTAAGTAGACGATGAAACTACTTTCAATTGGAAACTGATTAGTCAATAACGACAGATAGTGCGACAATTTATTGTGCGATGTTATAATGATTGCATGGCCTGAAGTGTCGAATTGTGGCCGACCAGCACGACCAAAAATTTGCAGTACGTCTAGGATACCAAGATCCACGAACGACCCATGTTTTGAGTCATAAATTTCTGTTCCCTAAAACAATAACAACACGTTAATAATGCCGAATTTCAAAAGTCCAAAATTCAGCAATTGTAAGTAATGTTTAATAATACCACCGAATGCACTTGTATAGATGGAAAACAAAAAATATCACATTTAGATGAAATTACGTCTCGTTCTATCAAGGTAGAAAAACAAATGAACATTATGGACATTGTTTATCCTTACTCGTATAATGACAGCATGCGCAGGCAGGTTGACACCCCAAGCCAGTGTTGCGGTGCATACTAAAACTTTGATAGAACCTTCGCTGAAATACTTCTCAACTAAATTTCTAAAATGTAATTAAATTAAAGGATTATATCTTTAGTTTTTTCACTTAGGAGTGTGAAGCGAATAGTACATTTTCTGTAGACGGTAATCTGATATAATCACCTATCGGTACGCAGCATGCCGGCGTGGTGGACTGAGAAACCATAAGTAAAAAGTTCACCGAGATGTTTATTACGAGATCTGCTTAGAGCTTTTTGAGCAGCAGTCGAACTTTTGTCAGGGGCGAATAATTTGAGAGTTCCATTTTGTAGTGCCATTTCTTTCAACACTGTGGCGGTACGAATCGTTGCATTGCGAGCATGTACAAATACCATGACCTGAAATAGAAGAAATAGTCTTATTAATTTTAATTATTATTCTCTATAATACCGAAAATGATTTGTCGTTTCTTTTCGTAATCTACCTGGTGTCCTTTTCGCACCATGTCAACTACATGATTGTAACAAACAGTGTCCATGTCAGCCATTTGTTGAAGTGGCTTAATAGCTTTCACTCCTATAAACGTCTGACTTAAAGGCACAGGTCGGAAACGATGGTCGAAATAAAATAATCCCTTGTATGGATTAACCCTAAGGAAGCGACCAACGTCTACATAATTTGGTAAAGTCGCTGAAAGACCAACGATTCTGATCATGCTTTGAGAAGATTCAACCTGTTAAAAAATCAATATATTAGTTAGACTTGATAAATATCTTCGCATAGAGTAATATGTGAAACTGAGGCACCTGTCTAAGAGTTCGAGCAACGAGGGCTTCAACGACTGGTCCGCGATCTCCATGTAACAAGTGAACTTCATCTATAATCAATAACTTAACGATACTTGTCAATGCAATGTCTCCAGTGCCTTTCCTAGTAACTACGTCCCATTTTTCTGGGGTAGTTACTATCATTTGTGTTTGTAGAATTTCAGACTTGGTTAGTTGCATGTCACCGGTCAGTTCACGGACCGATACCCCCAAACAGCTTAACCGTTTACTGAAATTTGCTGTCATTTCAGCTGCAAGGGCTTTCATGGGTGCGATGTAGATAATTTTAAATCGGTCCCTTAATAATACTCCATTTTCAATGTGCAGCTTCAGCTGATGCACCACCGTAAGCATGGCTACGTTAGTTTTACCTGCCCCGGTCGGTGCACATATAAGAAGATTTTCATTGGTATGATAGGCAGCATCAAATACAATGCTTTGTATTCGATTCAGTGATTCAATGCCCTGGAATGCCATTTGACCAACCTATAATAAAAAAGAAAGTGTTAATTGCTAAAATCATTTTAACTTGCAAATTTTATAAATGACATTTTGTGAAATAAAATAATACAGGAATGATCATACTTCATCCAAAGAAGATATTTTAACAGGTTTGTCTTCGATGTCAATAAGCCCTCCTTGTGGAACTGGTATGTAAATTTCTTCACATAGTTGAGAATCTTTTCGTTCTAGAGAATCCGGTAACATGATTTTCTGCCCAGAAATAAATCCTGTAAAATATATTTTATCGATAGAATAAATTGGCACTATCGATACTTATAATAAACCTTCATCGTTGCATTCAATACCTGCAGAAGATTTTGCAGTTATTTTTGAATCAAATACAAATGGGAATTTTTCTCGATGAATCACTTCCGAAAAAATTTTTGGCTTGGCTAATATTGGCGCTTGCATCGCCGTTAGTGCTTCTTGTCTCTTCAAACGTAACTCAATTGGATTAAACGTAGATTCATCATCGCTATCCATTCCTTCTAATTTACTTGTGAGTTTGTTTAACTTTTTCTCTTCTTTCCGGACCTGTTTTAATAACTGTTTTTCTTTTTCTGACTGAACTATAACTTGTTGACTGATATGAGGCTGTTGCAATACTGAAAATAATTCTCAATGTACTAACAACTTAAAAGAATGTCTGCAATTTCCATTTGAAAGACTGAAAAATTTACCTTCCGAATACTTTGATGGCTGTGGTTTTTGAATAAAATTAAGAGCAAGAACGTTTTTTCTATGCTTGATGATATATTCAATAAATTCTATGTGTTCATATCCTAACAAGTCAAATAAATCCGTTTGAATAGAATTCTCTGGATTATTTAACTTATTTATAACCATTGCTCTAAATTCCTCATATGTCATTTCAGAAATATATTTAACATAACATGCTTTTAATTCTTGTGAAAACTCTCGAATATCGAACTGTAAATACAATAGACTATTAGATAAATAAATAGAAAGTATTAATTACGGACAACCTAAAATTTGTTACGGCAATTAAAAAATAGTTTCAACCACAAACCTCTGATTTTTCTACAGTATTATTATTCCTATAAGCCATTGAAAAATTTTCAGAGCATGGAATTATTTTTTTAGTCAGCACATTGTGCAACATTTCCGTATTAGGCCATATAACATTTGCAGTGTTACATGACATATTTGAGCCAAATATATTTGACTGAAACATATCACAATCAGATGTTTCATTCTCGGACTTCTTTAAAAACTCCAATTGTTCATCTGTTAATTTATCGCGTATAATATTTATTATCTGTAAATTAAAATATTAATATTAGACTAATAACAAAATTTACATTTTGCCACAATGTATAATACCTGCATGACTTTGTTAATCTCATTCAAAGGAACTGTCCCAAACTTTTCACGTAATATCTTCAGATGTTTTTGATTTACATTATTTTCATCAATCAAAAGTTTCAAAATAAAAAGTGCCGCGTCATCTATAAATTGTGAAGTCTGACCTTCCCCACCTAAAAAATATTATCCTACTAAATGCATGTTACATATATAATATATAAATAGATTATTTCATATACAAGAATTTATTCCATAGTTTACTAACCATAGATAATCATTATTTTTCGTAATTCATAAAGTAAGGGTGCAACGTCATCACCAACATATTTACAAAAGTCTTGCCAACTTGGATTGCTGTAATTATTAACAAAGTTACGCATATAAATAACACACTAAATTAAAATAAAACTTGATTCATTTTACTGTTTTGATTTTTCTTCTCTCTCCAGTCTCTTGGCAATTAGGTCATTAGGTAGGAAATCCTCTACTTCTTTTGTTCGCCCTAAATCAGTGAAGGCCCTTAAAGACCGAGTGAGACGTGGTAGCTCCCGCATAATGCAATTATTTCTGTCAGATCTAAATGCCAAATGAATACAAAAACATTAATTGTCACTATCATGTCACCTAGAAAAGTGGACAGTATTTTCGTAAAACAGAATCAATGTAAAAAAAGTTGGAAAAACATGTATATGTTTTTTAAAAGCATCTACAAAATACAGAATACAAAAGATTTATATTAAATCGACATACTCATTTTTTTTTTTAATAAAATATATGTGAATATTAAATACTATAACAAAATTCCGATAAAATAAAACAGACAGAATTTTGTTCAGTTAGATTATATTTTTCTTATACATTACATGCACTCGATGAAACAAACAATTTTCGGATTATATCACTATTAATTATGCAGTTCGTATACAGCTGTATTTACAGTGTGGAAAGCAGGTTGCACAACAAATATTAATCTTCTGCGACAAAATTCTTATGTTACTGTGACATGCTGTGACAGCAACAATAGGCAACAAATTTCTTTGAAAGGTTACCCTTCATATGTATACATATCTTGCCACCGCGCTGTTAGGATGCGCAAAACCAACTCATCTCTGATGGTAACTTTAAATTCGGACTTAATCACGGTGTAAACTGATGTCACTAGACTGCTCAAACTCTATTAGATTCTTTAAACTCGTTGAAGAAAACGGACGACAAATTGTGAACCTACGTTAAAGGCTGATTCCTAATTGCGTATGTAATCATGTTAAGGTTTTGTGCAATAGATATCTGTTGATATCTGATTTTGAAAACAATCAGAAAAATGTTATTAATTCAGAATTCCTGATTAAATTTATAAAAATTGTATGATACGTCGTATGAAGGGTAAACTGTAACAATGTCGAATTGTCGAAGAAAAGTAGTGTTGTGTAAAGGAAACAAGGAGAAGAATGAGAGTGCATATATTAAAGAATTTGAATCTGCTGGCTACATTTGCGACCATTTGCCAGTACTCCGATTTAACTTTGTAAATCAGCAAGAATTGCAAACACATTTGCAGGCCTGGCACCGATACTCGGGTAATTTTTCACTGCGTTATTGAGTAAATTCCCAGATAAAATGATTTTATGATTAAAGAACAATTTCATTTATTATCAGGTCTTATACTAACTAGCACTCGATCTGTAGAAGCTGTTGCTCTGGCATTGAAGCAAGTAGAAGAGACCAATGTTGAACAATGGCAGAGCTTTCCGACATTTTGCATTGGGCCAGCAACGGAAGCATTGGCAATAAATTGTGGATTTAAAAATTGTATGGGCAGGAATTCTGGAAATTCTAAAGAGCTGGCTAAAGAAATAGTTACTAAGAACTGCAGAGATTCTAAGCCTTTATTCTATCCATGCAGTGAAATTGCTCGAGATACTTTGACAGAACTTCTTGGTGAAAGAGGAATTTTGGTACATAAACTTGTTGTCTATCAAACATTACCGAGTGAAACTTTACAAAATGATTTGTCAAGTATTATTGAGGCAAGACCTCAGATATTTATATTCTTTAGTCCATCAGTAGTAGAATATGTCATTACTGCATTGAAAACAATGGGTATTGCCTTAAAGGAATTAAAAGCTGTTGCAGTAGGTCCTGTAACAGAAGAAGCTTTAAAAAATGCAGGAATCCAAATTCATGCAGTTTCTGAAAAACCTGAGCCAGTAGCATTACTCGAAGCTATTTTAAAATTAGTAGATGAGGAAAAAAGTGTAACTAGCTAACAAGAAACTTTGTTATTTTTGTTATTGTTTTATTGTCTAATATAATGTTATGTTGTTCATTGTTTTTTAATATAATAATATTGACAAATTTAAAGTCATTTTACAACTAATAAATATTCCTTACATTTTTAGTACATATAATATCATCCAAACATACCATCAAAAAAGCAATCAAAAATAAAATTTTGTTAAAATTTGTTTATCCTGCTATATATTTAATATATAAAAATAATATTCTATTTATTCTAGATTTAATATTAATCATTTAAATATACTGTTAAACAGAATTTCTCATCAAAGCAATGCAACTTATGTACGACGCAGACTTTAAATCTGGTAATTTATTGTGATCCCTACAGCACTATTTTGCACTAACCTGTATTAGTGCAAATAATGCAAGACAAACAGGTCTTAAATTTATTTGTGTGATGACTTACGTGACTGTGACCAACAATTAATAATGATATTATAACAGTGAAAAACTATTAATAATTAATATCTGCTTCTGTTTACTACATTACCGAGTAAACATGAGAGATCAGGTCCTACGATTGTAGATTGATTTGCGTAATAAGGCTGCGGAGCATTTCCGCCATTATTGTATTTCATTTGGACGGCTGTCTCATAATCTGGAGCAGGTCTATATGATGGAAGCAATGCGCGTAGATTATTAATATCAGTTGAAGAAACTGATACAACTGGTGGATAAGGCGAAGTTGAGAGATCATTATAACTGGTCCATCGCATTTGATCTTCTACTGCACGGTTCTCTGAATTAACAGATGTAGTTTGTTCTCCTGAGTCGTTTGTATCACTGTCCTAAAAAATTAAACCAAACCAAGGTTAAACATTTTATTGAAGTAAATCTAAAAATATATAAAATACTTACAAAATAACCATTTGTCAGACGATCCGATGGACGTGACTCTTGATGCTGCATGTAAAATGTGTGCTGTGCTATACACAGCCGCCATACATACTTTGCGTTACGTGACTCCCCAAATATAAATTGTTTTGCCTCTTCTACTTCCGACTGGCATTCTATTCTGAATACCTTTTTGTGATTAATAACATTACTGATATCCTTCCACCTATTTAAAAGAAAAATATGTAAGCGAATTCTTGAAACATTTTATACTAGTATAAATCATAAGCAATTTTATACCTATAGAATTGAGTAGTTTGTGTCGTAGGATATCCAACCATAATACCATTCACTGAGATTCCCAGTACCACTTCATTGTTTGATTCATCCTGAAAGAATTATTATATTGTAATATTATTAGCATATTGAATTATAATAATTGTATAACATGTCGCAGTACCTTTGCTGTAAATGTTTCATGACCGTAACCATCCAGCTGTACCACAATGGAAATGTAGAGTTCTTCGGCAGCTGCTTGCGTTACACCAATTAAACTCTTGTATTGACATATGACTGCATTTAGTAGAGCATCTTGTCCTCCAGGTTCTGCTTGCATTATGTCCTAGATGAGATACAAAATATCACATGTCAATAGAGTTCTGACAGTATTTTGAATTTTTTTTATGTTTGGTCAAATACAACATATTTACTTTAGGGAAGAACGAACAGCGTCGAAGACATTCCGTAGTGTATCTTTCTGGGTCATAATTCCCAAATTCAGCTTGCATCGAATAACTAGCTAATAAAGTAGCTCGTCTCGAATTACATTGTATTCTGCCTTCCAGTACGTCGTTCTTCAGTTGTAGATAATAATGATACCTAAAAATTGTTATAAAATCATGAAAAGGTTACTAAAAATTAACTAGATTATTTACCTGGTCATCTCATCTTGAATAAGTTGTACATCAGTTACATAGTACATGACCCGTAAATGTAGATTGAAGCTTTTAGCTTCTTTCTCGAGTTGTCTTTTTAAGGGCTTGTCCATATCTACCCATCTAAGGGAAGGGGACCCGTGTCGACAGACATATCGCAATCCAAAGAATTCAGGTTGATTGATACCGAGACGTTGAGTTAAGTTGTCTAAACATTCTTGCCCTATGCTGTCGATACTTAAGGTACATTCTATAGTCGTTGCATCCAGCAATTCGACGCAAATGACATATTGATTTTTTGAGACGACATTGTACTGTCGACTTTTCTTCAGATGGAACTTGAATGGCATCGTGAAAGGCAGACTTCTGGAAATACAAAATTTAAGTCTCCGCATCTTTGATATCATATGTTAAAGCTATTCGAGTAACTAATCGAAATGTCAAAATTATTTTACATACACTTAAGGAGCCATACATGACATTGGTTAGCTGCACACTTTCAACACCCAGTGCTATTTCGGTTACTATGAAACAACATACAAAATTCAATATGATTATAACTCTAAAACGAATATTTTCTTCACGTTATCGTAATAAACTCGAAAAGTCATATTATCAAGACTCCAATACGCTCGAAGTCCCTAAAAAGCTTCCCCCGTTGATATTTTCTTACAATGAAACATTTATCACGTAGTGCTCCTCAGAAGTAATTATTAATATGCTTCTATTTACATTTCTCGAATTAAGAGTACTCAAAATCCACAAAACTTGTGAGCTTTATTTAGGCCGGAGCTCCACCAAAGAATTCAGAGTTCTGAATTCATTGGCTGCACTGAGCGCGATGCGACGCGTCACGCATCGAAAATGGAAAACCAATCAGAATTGCGCTTAACTTTGTGCGTAATTCGGCTGTAATTCTGATTGGCTGTTCATCTGACGCATCGATGCAATACATTCCATGCACATACTGCTTCTACTTGCGAGTTTTATCATACCATAGGAATATAGAGCCTTAGCATAAAGTACGCGTTACGCTTGCGCAGAACATTAGCCAATCAAAGTTAGGCACAAAATACTCGTCACCCTCCCCTCAGTAGCTTCCCGCCTCGCAACATTACACTCCGTCTCTATATTCCTATGTCTATGGTTTTTATAAGGCAACGGTAGCGCCGTCAGTGCACGCTAGGGACATTTCGTTTAGAAAAGTCAAATTCTAGGGGAACGTGAAACTAGGCAAAACGGTCCGTGCAGGCGCATGTCGAAATCAATACGCCCCTCCATCTGTGTACCGTGTAGTCGTTGCGTCTGGTCAGTGTGTGCTTATGACCGTCCTCAAGGGTTGACAGCTGTCAATAGGTACAAGAGTGAGTCACCGGTGTAGGTCACTTCCCGGAGTGAAGAAAGGAAATTCCGTCGGTGCGGCAATCCACGAGAGGTGTACCGCGAGTCGACGCAAGCTGTCGCGAGTCGGCTATAAGCAGCGATCACTAACGCCGACCGAAGAAGCCAACTATCGTCGCTGTCATGTAATCGTTATTTTTCTCACTCGCCGCCCGCTAGATCTAAAGCTAAAAGCCTTAAGGAGCTTCGTCGCCTTCTCGAGACGAGCCCGTGTTCCTAAAGAGTCGGTCCACCGAACTCCCTCGGTGCACAACAGGTCACCACAGGTACCGACACCTACCCCTTTGTTCAGATGTCCAGGTATCTTTTGTAAGAGCTCACTTTTTATTTTAATTTTTTGACAATGTCTCTCGAGGAGACCTGTGACGAACGTCGGGTAACTATTGCACTTCCATTGCAGCGACGTTGCCGGCATGGCATCCAGCTCGGTCAGTCAGGAGGACTTTGAAAATGATTTCGAGCTCTGTTTTCGAAGATCCAAGGTCAGGACCGCTAGGGCACGAGTAGGCCCACTCAGGACGGGAGAGTCTTCTTCCATAGCGTTTCAAAGTATGTTAAAAAATAAGAAACAAGAAAAAGAGGATGTAACGTGCTTCACCGAATTGTTTATCAGGCACTTGACAAAAATGCGGTCGAACTAGAAATAGGAGAAGTTCGCAATAGTTGGCAATGTTCATGGGTTAACCTTTTGTTGACCCAAATGCATTGTTATTTTAAGGTTGCTTTGTTCTAGATATTTGTGGGTGGAATGGGTGAATGGCACGATTCTTTAAAATCGTTCGGCAATAATCCGATATGTTAGATAATAGTTTTCTTATATGAAATTATTGGAGGCATATGTTGATTTCATTGTTTTAGAGAATACAGGGGATGTGGAAGAAGCGCAAGGTGTATGCGAATCGAGTTCAAACAGTGTACTTCCACCTGACCACGATGGTCAACAAAATAAACCAATTATGAGGAAACAAGACAAACGGGTAACTGGTCGGTGAGTGTCTTCATCCGATACTACTCTGACTCGTCAATATTTGTTCTTAGTCATATTAAGGAGCGTTCGGTTCTCCTTGTCCTTTGTACAGGCCAGCACACATTAATAAAGGAAAACAGCAACGCGATAGAAGAAAGCTAAGAGAAAAGAGACGTAGCACGGGAGTACTTCATTTACCTTCGACCGAGGTGTGTCATTTATAACCTGGGTGCATGCCTATCGTTGTTACTAACAATTGGGTGTGTACTTTAGAAAAAATAGAAGAATCAATCGAAAGAGAAGATCAATTGGTCACTGGATGTTGGTTAAAGTTACCGAATGCATTGAATCATATAAATGTAGATTATAGTACTAACGATACCAAACTCGAATTTTCTAAATTTGTCCCTGACATTGACTGTGTTTGTATTTCAGTATTCTTCTTCGATCTTTCACTAATGCCTAACACTAGCGATGAGAATCAAGCATGGCAATTAATTTCCACCCATATTTTTAGTTTACCGAAAATGCTCCAATGTCAAATAAATGAGATTAAAATTTCTTGCTTGATTATCGCCGCTATTTAACGCTTTGTCGATGTAGCATAATTTACCAAGTTGTTTCTCCCATTTCCGTGTCTGGTCTTCTACATACTATCCTGTACTTGAAAATCGTAACATCTCAAAATTTATGCAGTCTCATAGCACTTTACTTTCGTATGCTGCAAAGCCATTACCATTAAATCGAGGCAGACATCTACTGCTATCATCTTAAATAATTCACCGTCGCACTCTTCAAAAACAAATATAAGCATCGTGGGTCAACAAAATGTAATTCTTTTGATTGTTTCGATGCACAGAGTACAGGAGGTAGTACAGGAGAAGACGAGGAGGAACTAAGCGGTACTTGTCTTGAAACTAAGCACAATACGCACCACAATGAGTTCCTTGATCATGAACTCATCGAAGTAAGTTCAACCAGCTCGGTAACTACAAGCGTATGTATAGGACATGAAAGCTTTACCTGCAACATGAAGCATATAATTAATTGGTAACCCGATCCATAGTATCAGCATATGTGTATATTTCCATGTCGATACGTGTACATATGTATCATAAATTTAATAATTTTGTCTTTCGCGTAAAATTTCTAAATCTCTACTCAGTCTCGAAAAGCATTTCGAAACTCGATCTCGACTCTTTGTCCAGCCTTCATAATGATCTTGTAAAAGTTAATCGAGTACCGGATCACGCAGAAAAAAAATTAAATTGTGTTTCAGGAAAGGGCAACGAAAGCGTTTACGCAGAGGAGAAACAAAAGGTACAGCCACTGTTGTTTTATTCGTTAAGTACACGTCGTATCGTAGAAATAATTCTACCGGAATAGTCACCGTCTAATGACGTACTTATTTTAGGCAATACCGTACTTCATACAGGTCATGCACGGCTTGGCACAGTCGGTAAGTGTGTTAGGGTGACGTGCAAAGGTACCAATTAGGCACGGTCTGTACGAAGTACGGTAGTACTGCTCATAGTACATTTATTTCGTATTGAAAAAAGCGAAAAGTGTAAAAAGAAATTATCCCGTACGTTTACATCGAAGTCGCTCCGTACTTTGGAATCTCTCCACGAGGCGGTTATCCGAATATGATACCGTAATCAGTTCACTAGTTAGTTGGCATTAGTACCACGTAACTAACGTCACCACGGAGATGGTCGTGCCTAATGAATCGAGTCTTTTAACGGCTAATTACGTTTACGTTACCAATCGCAAAGCATGGCTAAGTACAATGGGAATGTCTCTCTTATGACTGTGTAGTCATTCGCCGGTATTTTAACGCAGTTACTGCGGCTTAGTCGCGCAGGTATGTGGAGACATATTAAGATTGCGATTCCTTTATTACTCGTTTTAGCCATTCCGACTTGGAGGCGGACGACGAGGAATTCGATTCTCTAAATCAGTCCAACGGGGTTAATCAACCGGACCAGGGAACACAAGAGGCACAACCTGCGTTAACACCTAACCGGCGTACGGTGCAAACTCCAACTGGCGACGACCCACAAGATGTAAGATACTTATTTCCTCATCTTTCAATTTATTCATTTACCTACGATCTATAGTTCCATGTTATATCATAGAATTCGGCATCGACTTAATACAATTGATTTCTGACAGCTAATCGAGCGGACGCAGGAGGAAAACAGGAGGCTCCTCTCGCTTCTGGAGACTCGCGATCACAAGATAATGGCCCTTGAAGCTAGACTTTTGCAACAGCAACACGAGATGGCACTCGAGAGGGAACGACTGCAAGAGGAGAATGCTGCTCTGATAAGGGCGATGGCGGCCTTATTGAGCAACTAACAACGTGGCTGTAAAATTTTCCCCGGTTCTCCTGCCACCACCCCATTCTCCCGTTACAGTAATCTTGGGCTTAGAGTTGGTGAGCTACGTAACACTAGTTGTTAACGATTACGGATTCACTTACAATTAGTAATTAATATCCGTGACAGCGAGACTTACGATTAAGCGTTCGAATACGTTATCATGCAACGGTTCGAAACAATTGGAGCTTCACTCTTTAACGTCGGGGTGTCCTTCCGATAAGTTTTGCTAAATATTACAATTACAAAGTGTCGTACAGTCTATCCCGGACCTGAGAAAATTTAAACTTTCATTTCTTTTTTCATATATTTTTTTTGTTTTTTTTTTTTTCATTCTCAACTACCCACAATACTTGCACCGTTTGGATGCCTTTGTAACGTTACCGTAGATGTGAGTTGAATCCGATTGGAAGTACTCGTAATTACTTTCGCATTACCACGGTAGACTAAGGAAGTATATACGAATCGCACGTAAACAATTGACGAGCTTCAATATTATTCGTTTAAAGAAATGTCTATATCTTCGTGCAGCACTGAGTGTTTTTTATCGCCATAATATCAATTTTCGTTTAAATATTTCGTTTTTAATGTTACCACGGAGCTACTTATACCCAGCAGACTTCATCGATGGTACGTTTTTAAAGTATTCGTATAGATTACCAGTAGGTCGATTATAATATTACTTCTTCTTTTCAACGTGCTAAACCGGGCTTAAAGTTAACGTAGGTCTGAATCGATTTAATTTCTCTAGATTAATGGGAGTTTTCGAGGCGAAAGTTGCAGGTTTCATCATTATTCGTATTGCGGTATAGATTGTTAAATAGTCTTCTCGGCCTTTAAGAAAATACGTGCTCGGTCCGATGGGACGATACAGGGATTTTTAATAATTACCGGGATACCGCAACCTTTATGCCAATGTTCTCGTGTACATAAAAAGGCACAAAGACATGTATTGATTAATAAAATTAGCTGGTTTACACGTAATTTAGCCGTCATAGAGTCGGTTAGAAACGAGGGTTAATCGATTCTGGGACAAGTCGGGCATCGAAATCCACATCTGTAGCTGTAGTCTAACCCAGGGAGGAGACTGAGTACGAAAGTAAACGTAGGGAAATCAAAAGTCTTTCTATTTACACGTTACGTTCCAATGGCGGCATGTATGCACAATCATTTATATACATTACGGTTTAATTTGTACGTCAAAGGAAAATAAAAAGAAAAGGAATCTTGTATTTGAGGAAATGGTAGGCGTGTAACGCGCAAGTGATTTCAATAATTTCGAGTAAAGGACAATGGCCGCGTGAGTGCGATACCATTTTTCCCCCCACTCTAGATCTGCATTCGCTACTCGTTCCCTACTCTACTACCTGCCGCGCCGTGATTGGCCGACCGTTGGGGGAGGAGGATCCTGCGCGCTGATTGGCCGGCGGAGTGGAGGGGTGGGGGTCCTGCGCGCTGATTGGCCGGCGGAGTGGAGGGGTGGGGAGTCCTGCGCGCTGATTGGCCGCGCGACCGGGGCGCCGAGTCCTGCGTTCTGATTGGCCGGCGCAGCGGGCGGTCCCTGCGCCGGGGGGTATAAAAGGGCCCTACCTGGACGGAGTCAGTCAATCGTCTGCTTACCAAGCTGCTAGCAACATGGAGTACTTCACCTACCTCATGAGCGCTATTGGAGCCGGGTGTCAGACTTCGGATTTCGTGAAGGTATTACCTGTGGAGTTGTCGTGCATGATCCTGAGGAAGCTCGACGGGGAATCTCTGGCGGACGCGGCCTCTGTTTCCAGAGGTTGGTTCAAGGTCTGCAAGGGAGACCCCGTTTTGCGCCGACGGATCAGGAGGCAACTCCGCGAAGACCGGAAGAACATGGGAGGAGTGCCGAAAAAAGTTTGTATACCTAGGGTGTCGACTGTAGCTGGGAAGGCGAAGCTCCCGAAGATGGTCTCTTCGATCCCGAAGTCCAATCTTTTGGAGAATCTTGAATTCGTCCTTAGGAGAAGGTCTAGGAAAGTTGCGCCATCTCAGGAACCCGTCCTTCCGGCTATGAATAAAACTAAGTTAAGGCTAATGCGCTAAGTTAAGAATTAAATGTAACCTAGTATAAGGGGTAGGTGTAATCGTTGCTGCGCAGCAATTAGGATAGTCGGACAATTGGCAATCTGCTGTAATATTTATATATACCCTTAGAAATATAGGATATCTAGTTTAAATTGACGGTTTCTGCGCAGAAACAATATAGTTGGTAATGTAGTAGTAAGTCTGACTGTTTTCAGGGAAAACTGGTGAATGGTTCGGTACACTTGACTACGCGTGGCAATGTTCACGCGTTTTAAGACAGAAGTGTGACCCTTTTCCTCCCCACGATGCTACCGCCTCGTGGGATGGAAAAGGGTTCTCAACTTTTACTTTGTACAGTCTTGAATTATGTATAAACGGAATTGTCCTACATAAATATTGATTCTCATTAGTAGGACAATTCCTCTGCTTCCTTCCACTGCTGCGACGTCATCTTCTCAGCAGTGGAAGGAAGAATTCAACAAACGGCAGGCAAAATTCCAACGCCGACAGGGATGGCGGAAGAAAATGACAAGAGTGGCCGTTTTAAAGAGTGCGTTGTATTCGCAAAATAACTAAATAAATTTTGATATAGTACAATACTCGCGCGTACGGCACAGTTATATATATATATATATCTTTAATACGTTACTCGCTATATCATCCGCTTATGCACGTAGTTCCGTATATATATATTACAAAAAGAATCGTCAGGGTGATCAACGGGAGGCCCGTTGCGCGCTCGCGCATCCGCATCGCTCCCCTGGTCGAGGCCTTCGAGATATTCAAAAGTCGCGCCGAAGGCAGTTAGTCCAAGATGGCGGATGGGGCGCGATTTTCAAACCCGAAAAGCCAGAGGCAACCCCCGAACGCGCGGGTTGCCGATTTTCGCGTTAAGTGTGTGCGTGCGCCCTACGATATACATATGAGAGCCAGGCACCCCCTGACCCTCGCACACGACATACAGGCATCCTTACGATGCAACAGGTACTACGCTTCGCGATATCTCTTTTTTGTCTTTGAAGCCTGCCTCCTCCAACGGCCGACGCGCAGCCACCACGTCTCGCGGACGATTTTCCTCGATCGCGGCATCGCTCGGGCAAATACACGCGTTAGTCCTTACTTCCTCCCCCTTCGTTCCGTTCCCACCCTTATGGCGTCGTATCTCGCTCACTATTTTCCCCCCATCCCTCGTTGTTCCCGGGTCGCCACCCTAATTCCCTATTTACAACGTTTGCGCGTCCTTCCGAGCAATGTACAACTTTTTACAGGATTTCTTCCAAGGGGAAAACCGAGCTTCGGCCCTCTCGGGCATAAATATAAGTTACATATGCGTATAGGTGTGTTGCGGGTGTATACATACATACATATATACATAATACATATCAATATCCTTGGTATGGCTGTCCTCATCTATATATGCTCCCGCGAGAAGGCGACGTAGTCCTGATATGTACCGTTTCGATACTCGAAGGAGACGAGTTCTTATTATCATTTATTTTTTTTTCCTTTTTGTTTTCATTTATCGTTAAGGAACTTGCGACCGCGGCGCGGATCCTCCCTCTCGAGGGCGCCGCCATCTTGCCGCTCTCCGTAGCCGCCATTGGGGTTTATTGTCAGTGATCGAGTTTTCTTTCTTTCATTTTTTTTTTCTCTCTCTCTTCGTCCCCTCCTTAGCAAAGGCGTCGCAACGACAGATCCTCCCCACTGGAGTGCTCGCTTATCCACAATGTTTAACAAAGTATTTATCTCACGCGCAATAGTGATCTAATCTAGTTTTATAACTCGTAAAAAGAAAGAGAAAAAAAAATTTCAAGTCGTGCCTTCGGGTGGTAACAAAGGACTCTCCCTTAAGCCTTCCATCGCGCACGCGCAAAGGATCGATCGGCTGCGCGATTCTATAAAATCGACATATCGATCGCTCGCCTCGAGTTTCCTTTCGCCGTAAACTTGTCAAAGGCCTAGAGCGGTTTTTTACGATGGATGCTCCGGACAAGGACTCGAAGACGCACCTAGAGGGCGTCTCGACGATCGCTCAGGAGGCGCGTCTTTCGAATCGTTCTCCACGCATCGGCCAGAAAATTCGGAGCTTCGACGATCCATTAGCGCGAGTCGGGGGGCAAATTTTGCCAGGAAAGAGCGGATAAGAAGGGCTCGGCCTTGGTTCGTGGACTAGCGACGAGTCCGGCCGCGCGCGTCGACATGTCCCAAGAGAACGACTAGATCACGATGGTCGGACACCTCGACCAGATCCTTAAATGCTAAGGGCTTAACTAACTAAATCGGCGCCGTGTTCCCCGTCGCCCGTAAAAAACACGTGGCGTCGCTGGTGGACCTCGAGTAGCGTACATAAGAGATACAGAAATACAAATTACGAGTCCTAGGCTAATGCAAATCGCAAAACTTTGAAAACTTCGCTCCCCCCGACATCCCCGGACGAGCTTAACCCCTTAACGCAGATTTAAAAAAAAAACCGGCCAAAAATAAAATCAATTTTTTTTTATGTAAAAAGAAAACACTACAACATTGTCTTGGCAGAAAAATAAAATTCTGGATTATATTCCAGGGTGAAAAATTATAGTGGCATAAAATACAACGCCGCGGGAATTATCTCGAGGGTGCACAGTTTGGCCTGTTTAGTGATAGAATTAACCCACAGATTAAAAAAAAAAATCGGCCAAATAAAATCAATTTTTTTGATGTAAAAAAACAGAACATTGTCTTAGCAAAAAAATAAAATTCTTGATTATATTCGAGGGTGAAAAATTATAATGGCATAAAATACAACGCCGCTGGAATTATCTCGAGGGTGCACAGTTTGGCCTGTTTAGTGATAGAATTAACTCCAGCGCACAAGTTAAGGGGTTAATCGGCTTAATCGCAAATACTACGATTCCCCGGTCGAGGACCGCCGCTTTTCCTCCTGGGACTCGATCCTCGAGTTCGTGCGGATTTTCTCTTTTTTTTCTTGGCATATGAAAAATCTCCTATTGTGGAGTCGCGCTAAAGGGTTAACGTCCGAAAGTCCTACGCGAAGCCATGGTAAGGTCGAAGGGATGAACTCGAGGATCGGATCCCGATCCGTAGATGTCTGCCCGTTTCGTCGCGCGACTCCCTAAGTCGATGATAAGTACACCCGACTGTCCCGAGGAGTGTTCGCAAAGGTGAATAAATAATCGCATCGGGACTCTCGGTGGAGGGAAGCGCTCGAGGTCGTCGGCCCACGTCGCGGGACCAAAATCCCAAAAGTCTTAACCGCATTATTTCGCGGGAGTTACGATCGTCCCGTTTTAGTCGGCGGACACGTATCTCGCAAGATGTATAGGTACCGGGTCCCCGTAAACCGACTCTCGACTTTCTTCGCGTCGTCAAGCCCCCCACGTGCTCCGCGTGGAGGCCCTCGTGTGTCCTCGAGCTTCGACGGAGTTCCTCGTCCTCGGGATCGAGATTCCCGACTCGAAACCCGGATAAACCGAGACCTGGGCTCCTGTTCTCGAGTTCGTCCGGATGTTTTTCCTTTTTTTTTCCTTCGCATAGAAATAAATCCCCATAAGAAAATATCTGCATCGCTGCGAAGTCCGGTACTTGGTAGACGTTTGAAGGCGTTACGCGAGACCGTAAATTCCTCGTGCCGAATAATTTCTCGCACGACCTCGAGACTCGGGTCACCGTCCAGGAGCGTCCCTGGTACCTCGAATAAAAATGAAAAAGTGCCGTCTACCGACGTCCATTCGTCCTCGAGACCTCGATTATTGTCCTGAGTGCCGAACCTCCCGGTCCTCCGGGATGCGCGAGCTCTCCTAATTCTACCCTATATCCTAATAATTCTATAATCCCTGCACTCGTAAAAATCAGTGAACGTTAGTATCTTTATACTCAGGTAACCCGATTCCCATCCGTACCCTCCCAGGGCTCCGTGATCCCGTGGTTCACGCGGGATGAGCCCCAGGATATCTCCCCCACCGCTCGTTGTCGACTCGAAACGTCGCGATCAACCCCCCTCGGTCCTCGACTCGTCGGAGGAAATGAAATGGGGGGAAAAGAAAAAAAAAAAATTGAAACCCAAGCAACCCAGCTCATCCCGTGGGTGTTTTCCTCGGCGAACGGGGTTGCTCGTGGTTAATAAATAATCGTACAATCGCGAGGGCACGCGGGGGTCCGCGCAGCGTACAAAGGCACGTGAGACGTATTCGTAAATAGTTTATATCTCTCTTCTCTCCCTCGGAAAGGTCGTAAAGGATATGTAGCGGTGCGTCGTCGGCGATCCCTCGATAAGGGAGGAAAAAAAGAAAAAAAAAAGAAAAAGAAAAGGAAAGTAGTGGGATCCGTATCGACGATTCGGCGCGGTTCGAGGGCCTCCTCAGACGCTGCAGCCGGAAGTGACCTCCTCGCTGTTCTGCTGGTGACTCCAGCGACACTGGTGGCAGCTCTTCGGCTCTTCCTGGGGGGCGGCGACGCCCCCGGCGGCTCTCAGACCTTGCTCCAGCTCCAACAGCTGGCCCATGAAGTTCAGGTTGGGACTGATGATCGGCCTGGCGTTCTTCACTAGCTTGTACGCCTCCACCATGGAGAGGCCCTTGTGCCGCATTATGTAGGCGATGGCGATGGTCGCGCTGCGCGACACTCCGGCCTGGCAGTGCACCAGGACGCTACTTCCGGCCTTCCGGGCTTCCTCTGTGAACAGTAAAGATAAGCTAGTATCATTCGTTGTATACGTATAATTTTAAAAAAATGACTTTTTACTTATTAACAATTCATTTAAACGTAAAGCCTAGTGTTCTTTAATACAGGCTTAATTTGAATAAATCGATTTTTTAAAGAAAATTCGTGTTTCCGTTTACCCGTCAATTTGACGGGTGCTCGTAGAAACGGGTATATAAAAAACGGCCGTAAACCTAGTGTTAAAAACCCATGCCACTGAAACGGTTAAACGGCAACGAGGACTCGGCGATTGGGTATCGCCCTCGCGCGTCCCGAGGACGCGGATTCCGCGCCGGCAAACGGATCGAATCGTCGAGTGAGCCTCGGTGAGTCACCGTGTTTTGGTAAATAAACTGCACCGAGAATAGCACGTCGCTCGGGACGCGCGTCCATATCGTTCGTCCTGGTCTCTCCTTAACCCTTTCAACCCGGAGCCATTTCGACATAAGGGCGAAATTCGTAGGACCGTGCAGGCGATACTGGACCAAACGTCGGGCGACTTTAGGCGCTCTTAGTAGCCAAAGGGTTAAGGATCCACCTCGCGAAACGCTTATATCCCATCCCGGGGCGCGTTGGCGGAAAATAAACGGCGGAAAGTCACGATCCATGACGAGGGAAAAAAAAAAAAAAAAAATGGAAAGACCAAATGATAGGGCAATTTGCGTATATCTCCGATAAGCCCTGCGCAACTCGAGACAGCCTCGCGCGGGCTCTCCGCGTCATCCGGAATTCCGCAAACAGGACGTCCTGTTGCAGTTGCGAGTAATTATGGCATAACTTCCTCGGCGAGGCGAACCCTGAATGGGAGAGATAATCGCGACCGGGATGACAACGGTCATACGGCGAAACGACCGGAGCGCATCCTCCCGGTCGGGATCCGTTATAACGGCTCGTCGCAAAATTGAATCGGGGAAAAAGATAGTGCGGAAACTATGCCCCGGAAAAATTCGGGTCTGATGTGGATGCATTTTCTTCTCCCGACGCGCTCTCGGGGACGTCCCTCCGGGGCACCCCCGTTTTCCCCGGAGTGGCGCGATAGTCTTGTAACGGCCAAACGAGCCAGTCGCCCGGTAACCCAAACGGGCGATTCGGTTACGTAATATGGGGGACGCTATCGTATCACGAGTGAGTCACGACAGCGCCCGGATCCTATGCGATCGCGGCGTGCCGGCATACGGCGTTACGCGGTGCGTTTCACGGTGCGTTACCGCGACGGAAGCACGCGGGCGGGACGAAGGAAATCAAGAGACGCGTTTCTGCATCCGGCGAAAATCCAGGGAAATCTAAATCGCATGCGAAAAACGACGCGACAAAAATTCGAGTCGGTCGAGAAATCCAGAAAAATGAGTAGAAACTGATTAAAATGAAACATAGAGATAAAACGTGCCCCGCAATTCCGCGTGATCGTTAAAACAGGGGAAATTGATCTCTCGAGCAAGGGGTGCTCGAGACTCGGTCGCACAACGTTTAACACACTATTTCTACCAAAGGTGTCAAAAGGCACCTTTTAAAATTTTAACTTGAAATCATTCTCAATGTTTAATAATTTTTTTTCTCTATTAATGTTTTGAGTTTTTGTATAATTGTTAAATTCATTTAGCGGTATCATTTTCCTCCAGCTCATAAGAACCTTTTGGTCGAAATGGGTATACACAAAATCGCGGTAGAAATGTGCCCATAATTATGAAAGTGGTCTAAGTCAAAATAAAAAAAAAAAAATGAGATTATCAGTTATTTCATGGCACATTATTTCAAACGAAATTAATTCAATGTAATTTAATTTTTTAAACATAAAATATATGACTTAGACCACTTTCATAATTATGGGAACAAATAGTGTTAACGGCGAGTCGTCGCCCCCGCGATAGGTGTCGTCGGAGCAAAACGGGGGATTCGATAAGTCGCAAGAGACCGTGTCAGAAGTAAATCGATGCTCGTAACGGCCGTTAGGTGCGTGGTCACGGGGAAGATAAGGGAGCGTCCAGGGCCCGGGGCTCGCGCGCGTTAACGAGGGCGCGCATTTGGCGTCCCTCTCTCTCTCCCTCGCTCGCCCCGCCGATTCTCGACGTCTCTCCGTCGCACGGGGCGACCATCTGGCGTGAGTCAGAAGCTACGCCCGGGAGCGCCCAGCGAGCGCGAGAGAGACCGACGCATAGGGGTCGACGCGTGCGAGACGGCGAGGGGAACAACGGGGGCTCGCGTTTCTCCCTCGCAGGATATCCCATGTACGCGGGTACGCGATTCCGTGCGTACGTGTAGGTGCCGCGGAAGGACGGAAAGTGGAATTCCCAACACCTGCCCTCGGGAATTCCGTCAGGAAAAGGTCTCGAAGAGGCCCGCAAAGGGAAAAATCCCGATCCGTCTCGAATTAAGAAGGGATCCGAGCCGGGGCGGACGCATCGAGGGAAAGTAGGCACCCGCGATAACCACGATGATAAGCGAGAGAAAGAGTCGACTACTGAGCCGCGGACAATTTTTCTTCCGGCACCCGTGCAAAAGTCAACGGCCGTTAATTTCATCTTCCCTGAGAAATCCGGGAACTCGATCGGTCTCTCGCGTCCGCGTGCTTCGAGATAAAATTAAAAAAAAAAAAGAAATAAAATAATTAAACCGCCGAAAAAAATATATATTCACGGGTTTGATGAAGAAGGTCCAAGGACTCGATCGAGACGTCTGTTATACACATTTAATGTACAACGTATGATAAATAATTAACGGCCGGGATGGACCAAAGTCGTCCTCGACGCCTCGTAATCGTCTCGTCTCCTATCTCGGGGCGATCGCGCTCGCTTTCCACGACGCGCTTCGCGTATAACGGAAACAGGGTGTAACCAGCCGTTTCCGGTGGACCATTCACCGCGCGGAGAGCAGGAGCCGAAAGGCTTCCATTCACGAGGGAGTGAGTCACGGACGCAGGCACGCACGGCGCACGCGGCCGGAGGACGCGCCCGCTTGCGTAGCTCGCTCCGTCTCTCTCGCTCTTCCGCCCTTCCCGCGCCCTCTTTCTCTCTCGCGCCCATTGGTGCCCCCTCTTCATCCCAAAGGACGTTCTCCGAATTCGCCCCTCTATTTTCCTATAAATCGGGAAATTTCAATTTTCAATCAAAATGTTTGTATCCATCCATGACAAAAACCAAAAAAAAAAAACATTAATTTTTCCAGAAAATGAAATTTCGTGAATTTCAAGATATTTCATACATATATATAGAATGACCCTTTCGTACCACCTTATAGAGCATCCACTCGTTGCACGATATTTCATATGATAATCGAGATTTAAATGAAATAAAAAATGAAGGGAAGATCCACCGCCGCGATCGTCGGCGTTGCGTTTTAACCCTCTATGGGCCCGTGTAACTTTCAGGTGACATTTTAAATGAAAAATTTTTTTTTCATTTGCATATATAGGTTCCTAATTGCTGATTTTTCGTTCCCCCCATTTTTTTTTATTTATTGAAAAATTCGGCCCATAGAGGGTTAAGGGCGAAGGGGCTTTGCGCAGGGACCGGATGCGCCCACCGGGTTTCCGGGGCCCCGAAGGCCGGGACAAAGGGCCAAACCTCTTGGGCCCGAAAACGCGGTCCTCGGCCATTGTGCGAGAAAGCTCGTCGAAAGAGGCCCTCTCCTCGGCCGATTCCCAAGCCCTGGGGCGCGCATGCGTGCGAACGACGAGGGGGCACGCACCCCGCGAGAACTTAGGAGGGGTGCGCCCCCGAATGTGCAACCGGTGGAATGTCGTACCTGGCCGCCCAACGAACCTGACTCCGTGGGACGATTTGGGAAACGACGTCCGTTAAAGCTCGCCCCCTAAGGGGCGGGCCCCGTCGGGGATGCCGAGCAAAAGGGCCCCAGCCCCGAAAAAGGACCCTCGCCGGGCTCGAAAGTTTCTCCGAGTAAAATTTCTCCCCAGGGTTCCCATTCTCGAGTTCACGCCGATTTTTTCTTTTTCCGCATACGAATACATATTCGCATGAAAAAATGTTGCATCGTTGAGAAGCCGCGTCATTGGGGAACATTTGAAAGTCGCATGGGAATACTGATCGCACATGACTTTCAAATGTATGACTTAGAAGAAGAAAAAAAATGTGATTTTTTTTCTCGCACGCAAATAGATCATAAAAAAATGTCGCATCGTTGCAAAGTCGCGACATCGATCAACATTCGAAAATCGAATCTACGAAAGTGACAATTTGGTCGGCGAAAGTTGATCGCTCGAACTCGAGAATCGGGTGTCAGGGTTCGCACGGCCGCCAGGTAGGGGACTCCAGGGGGAGGTAGACTCCGGGGAACGTCATCGAAGATCGTACCGATGAAGTCGAAGGCCTCCTCGAAGTACTGTTTGAGGTTCTGATGGCCGGAGTCGGAGGCGGGTATCTGCCGGTAGGTGATGCCCCGAGCCTCGTGGTAGCCGGGCAGCTGGGAGGTGACGTTGAGCACCCGGGTGGCCCCGAGGGCTTGCAGGAGCTGCAGGTCGGCCGCGTCGCGGCCGTTCCCGAGGTAGAGGAAGGGCAGGACCCTGGAGGCCGGGTGGCTGTCGATGTCCGCGGGCTGCGGGGTGGGGGGGCCTCCGGGGCACCCGGGCCCCGGGCTGGGGCAGCCGCCGACGGCGGAGGGTCCCGCCGCCCCCGCTCCGGCGGGGAGCAGCGTGTCCTCGCAGAGGTCTCGATGCCGCCTATGGAACTCCTTGTGTCCGCCTAAAATCGAGAAATCAACGATAACGTCAAATAATTTCCTGCAGATCCTTCGTGAGGGAGGGAACGAGAGGGGGGCGAAGATTCTCATCTCTCTCGCAAGAGAAAAAAAGAGAGGTTAGGGACGAACCGCAAGTTACGGGCGTACTTTTTACCTCGGCGCGTCTCGTCGAGATTCGCCTTCTCGACAAAGGCCGGCTTTCTCTTGCCGTCTCTCTCGCTTCGCCTCCCGGGGATCGTGCTCGCGCCTCTCCGCGGAAACGCGTTGCCGCGACGTTCGCGAGATCGCCCTTCCCCCCTTTCCTCCCGCGTGCCCTTTCCGCCGGAGGAGCGACTCGTAAATCGTTCGCTCGCGTCGGGATAGACCAAACGAGGTAACCGAATCAATTTCCTCCCTCGACTTTGCGAGAGCAGGAACCCGGAGAGACCCGCCGAGCGACGCATCGTCAACGGCCAACATGACGCTGCATGCCCAATTTCCCGATCTGAGCGAATAGCCCCCCTCTAACCAACCGCGACAATTGCTCCGGCCCATAATCGCATCCCGCGAAGGAATCTCGACGGAGGTCCCGAAAAACCTTGCGGGGTGCCTGGAAACCGTCGTCACGAACAAAAGGAATAAAAAAAGTAAATACCGTCCCCCGGGACCGAGGGCACGTCGGGGGTCGCCCCCGGGGACTCGACTCGAGTGCTCTCGTGATTCAGCCGAGCTCTGACTCACGAGGACTCGGCCGAGAGGCCCGAAGTCGGTCCGCGTAAAAGTCCGCGCCTTCCCGGGGGAGGGGGATTCCGCGTCCCGTGGGTCCGGCGGGGGGACCCCTGCTCCCCGTGCCCGGAATAGCCGGCGAAAAATAGCGGCGCGCGAGGGGCGGCGGAAAAATCTGGTCTAAAAGTGTCGCTCCCTGCCCCCTGGGTCGTCCGTCTCTCTCCCTCGCGCGACCACGACCCGCCGAGGGAGGAGGACGGAGAGACGGCCCGGCCTGGCTGGGCGATGAGTCACGCCGCCTGCCCCCCCCCCCCCCCCCCCCACTCCACCCCTCGACCCGTAACTGTCGCGGCCGATTCCACTGCCGGGACCGCGCGCGAGCTCCGAGCCTCGCGTGTGGAGCGCCGGGAGGTCTCTGAGCGGACGGCCGCGAAGCGCCGCCTCTTGTAGTGTGCGTGAGCGCTCGCGGGTCACGTGGCCCGGTACGTCGAATGCGGGCGCGCGTCCATTAGCATGGGATATAGAGTATAGAGGACGGTAGACTCGCGCGCCTCCTGGACGTCGCCCGGAGTCTAGCTTTAAGGTGATACGAAAATGTCGTTCTATATATNGTCTTGAAATCCCGGAAAATTAAATTTTAAATTTTTATATACATACACGACACTCTCGTAATACCTTAACGCGTTTCGGTCCCCCGTCGCTTTTTGTCGCGATCTCGGGACCGAACAAAGACGGCAACCGAGATTCACGGCTTGGGACGGATAGTAAACAAATACACTCCGAAGTCGGCGCCGCGCCGCCTCGCCTCCCTCCTGAGTCACCGGGGGACTCGTCGATCGTCGAAACTTTCGAGATTTCACCGCGAGAAGACGGCGCGTACGTTGGGCCACCGCGACGCACCGCGGTGACGTCACACGCGCGGCAACGTGCATCCGCCGGAGCATCTCGAGGTGGAATTTCAAAGTAGAGCTCGTTTCTCTCCCCGGGGGAGTAACTCGCCCAACGGGACGTTCATTTAACTCCGTGATCGATGGATCGATGGAATCGATACTGCCCTTGTACCGGCGATCGGCGATACCTCCGATAAGCCGCGAATACTAACATAACTCGTGTCGACGATCGAGCGACGCGACGCGCCGCTACCGCGCAGGCGCACGATTAAAAACGTCGATCCAATTAGAAATATTATTTCCCCGCCGAGAAGAAAGTCATCGATCCAAAGAAATATTTCGTTGATTAAAAAAAAAATTGACCGAAGCGAACTCAAATCGTCGTCGTTCCGAAGAAACGTTGCGATGCATTTGATATTAAGGGAGGAACATTAAAATTAATCATTTTTCGGTTTAACGAATTACTCCCGTCCCCCAATTAAGTAAATACTCAGAGTATCCGTTCCACGTTGATTTTTCGCGACTGAAAATCCCGCAAATAAAGTCCGTCGGCGCAAAAGAAAAAAAAAATATAGGGAATAAATTCCGCGGTACATATTCGAGGTTGTTTAACCCTCGAAACGCTGCGCGCTTCCGGGCCTCGCAACAATATTAATTAAAACTTTCAGGAAAATATATTTTCCGCGGAAATTGTGTTACAATTTGCCGCGTTAACTGAGAGAGCGGGGTATTTCTTTGGGACCGTTCGAAGAGCTATCTCTTTGGTTCCTTCGACTTCGCCCACCGTCCGGAGGATCCACGGGGGATCTCGTTCGGTAGCGGGAGACCACTCGCGAGATTTACGTTGACCGACTCATCGGGGGCACGTAACGATGCATCGAGCTTGCGGCGACGCGGGGACCGGCTATATGGCGAGCACGGTGAGTCACCGCGCCGAGAGATTATACGCAGCGCGCCAAGTCGCATCCGTCAAGTCGCGTACGATTAGACGTCTCGAACGGGGCGCCGTTAGTCATCGAGCCGGCCTATCGGGGAAGGTCGATCGGAATCCCCCGCGATATCTCGTAAATCGAGCAAACTCCCCGCAGGAGACGTATAAACGCCTTTATAATGTATAAAATATTATGTATAAAAGCACGCTGGAGACCACCTGGGTCGATCGCGGGGAACGCGTTACGAGTAAAAAAAAATGAAAATATACGAATTTAAACGCGAAACCTACTCCAGGGCTCGAGGTCCTCTATGGGCACCAGTCTGAGGACCAGGCAGGGCGCCTCCTTCTTGATCCTCATCTCCGCGGCACGTGGCACCGAACCGGAACGAGTTCCTCCTGTCGGCAGGGCACGCTTCTCCGCACCTTCACCTCACCATTCGACACACTTTCCCACCTCGAGGAGCGCAATCTCTATGTCGGGGTACTTTCTACCTCCGAGAGGAATCGCTCATGTTACGACGAGCCGCGATTCCTCGATCTCCGAGAGGAAAGCGAGATATCGATAGCTCGATCGATCGATCCCAGGCGATGCGAACGATTGTTTACTCCAGTCAGGGCAGGCGCGTAAGTTGAGAGCGAAGACCGTCTCGTGGCGAACCTCTCCGCGCGACGGACTGGCTGAGACTGGCGGTCAGCCGCCGCGAGAGAGTTTACGAATGGGACTCCGGCCGGTGAGTCACCGAGCCGCGCGCCCATTGGTCGGAGCCCACGTGACGTCACACTAGGCCGCGGGGCGACGCACGCGGCGGAGTCGGGAGGCTCGCGGCGCGCTTCCTGCTTTCCACGGTCGACGCGGAATGACGCGGACCGACGCGGACCGCCGGCAGAGAGAGAGAGGATGCCGGGCGACCTTGGGAGGCGCGGGGAAACGGAATCGACCGAGGGATCCTCCAGGACCCGCACCCGGAAACGCCTAAACTCGATGTCTTTGTGGTCAGATATATCAATGTATTCGATAAGAAGGCATAGGAGGAAGTTCCGGTGAACAGATACACCCGGAGATAAATAAAAGCTTTAAAGTTCCAGAAGCCCTTCCGTTGGAAATTGTTCACGATGCGGTTGAAAACCGTCCCATTAATTTGATTAACCCATTAATTTATCGTATTTATCGTCCCATTAATTTATCGTAAAGATAATGGAAATAATTTCCCGCCCTTGTTTCAATGGATGAAATCTGGGCATTTTGCAGATTTTTTCTTAAGTTCGCATCCTTTTTTCTCCGTGTAACGATTTTATATCCTCTCCCAAGTGAGCGGAGGGGCAACGAGGAACTCTCCGAATTATCGGTACGAGTCGATTTCGTAACTCTCGATTATACGCGGGAGCCCCGTACTCGATGTCGCCGGGAATAACTCGGACCCATTCAACTGCAGAAATAGAAATTATATCGCGAAATAACGATCGCGGGTGCCGGGAGAGAGCTTTCCCCGCTTTTCCTCGGGATCGTTACATCTTCCGCAAAAAGATTACGCGCCGGCTGTCGGACGCCGCGTAATAGTCGTCTTCGTAACTCTTGACGGAGACGCGACGCAAAGAAATCTAGTCGAGGAGGTTTCGCGTCTCAATGGAGGCATTCCGGCGCGGAGGGATTTATTTGCGGGCATTATTCGGGTCTTAAGTTTCGCTCGAGAATAGCATCCTAATGCCCCGCCATTTGCATTGTCACTTAGCGGTGCTCGATGTTAACGACGATATCGTTCATTCTCGCGACTGGACCCGGACCCTCCCTGTGTCACTCGCGGCTTTGTAGCCTCTCTTGCCTCGGTGGCTAGACGAATCGGGCGACGCCGCGGCGACCTTGTTCGCGGAAGTCCCTTGTAAACATAATTGGACGTGCGATGACTAATTGGCCCGGAGAGAACGTTATGTCGTGATTTCGCAGCTCCGCCGAAAGTGCCAGCTGCGGATCTCGCGGCCGAAAAGGAGGAACTCAAAATAAACCGTGGCGACCGACCAACTACATCTGTCCGGAGGGTTCAACCGTCGTGATTCACGGCGCGCGGAAAATTAACTGGAACGGACATTTTTGTCCACGAATCCGGAATCCGCGACCGCGTCGATGAGGCCAATATTCCATATTTTTTTTTATATCGAAAAATTTCCTACGATTGTTAATTAATTTTATTCTTCCGCGGAAAAAAATTGGGTACGTTCGATGTAACTTGCGTCAATCGACGATGCCGAAGGTTCAACCGTCGTGATTCACGGCGCGCGGAAAATTAACTGGAACGGACATTTTTGTCCACGAAATTCGAATCCGGAATCCGCGCCCGCGTCGATGAGGACGACTGGCCGATATTCCACATTTTCTTTTCTATCGAAAAATTTCCAACGATTTTTAATTAATTTTATTCTCCCGCGGAAAGAAATTGGGTACGTTCGATATAACTCGCGTCAATCGACGATGCGATTTCCTCCCGTCCCTCGATTTACGCGCAGTGTCCGTCCCACGTGGATTCCTCATTCGTTTTACGCGAATGAAAATCCCGCGTCGTGTAAAGTCTGTCGGTAAGAGAGATAAAATGTTTGAAATAAAAACCGTGTAAATTGTGTTATAATTGACCGCGTAAATCGAGGTAGAAGGGTATTTGGCGCGGGACTCCGTTGGGTTTCTCGATTTTTGGGGGGTATTTTTACAATGACACTTGATTATTTCGTCCCCGGGTAATCGGAGCGTCTGCCATTTGGCAGCCATCTTCGAGCATGACAGCCCGTGCGACTTAACGAACTGGGAGTGATTAATTAACCGATCTTCCCCGTAAGTGCCAAGTCGCGTTTCGCGGAGTCATCGGGATGACCGGGTGCCAACAATGCCGACCGCGGAACCGAGATGACAGCGCGGCTGTCACCGCAAAATTGAGGAATTAGTCCGAGGACCCGTTCCTGGTCGACCCGTTTTAGAAATTGGACCATTCGCCTGGATGTTCTAATTTCCTAAAAAGCGAGGTCTTAATAATACCGAAAAGGGACTAAATGGAACAAAAAGAGTCAACGAGAGTTCGGGCAGTTTTGTATACAACGCTTTTCCGAAATCGATTACCTCTCACTTGGCTAAAAGGCCTCGGTGGATCCCGATAACCCCCGATAAGGGATCGATGATCCGACAAAGGTGGTATTACGGCTTTTTATCGGAAACATGAAATTTTCGAAAAGAGACTTTCAACTCTCTCCCGTGACCATTCTCGACACGTGGGAATATAAATGGGAAGAAAATGGCGTCGCTTTCGAAACGGTGACATAAGGTCGGCTTCAGGTGTAATTACGAGGGGAGGCTCGGCATGGAAATCGAAATAAAGGTATAAACGTATACGTATAATATCTAGGTCACCGACCGACACGCACCCGCTCAATAATGCCGGAAAGTGGCTCGTCGATAAATTCGAGACACGTTCTCCCCGATCCGAGCTCGAAATCATTCCGCGGGCGAATGGCCGTTTCCGAAATCTATTTCGAAATTGCCTTCCCTTCGACTTTATTGCGACGTCCTCGAGATCGAGGCCGAGCTCCCAAAGTTATGGACGACGTTTTCCGCCTTCGGATCCTCGGCCGGGGAATTATTTTCGCCGCAAAAATCCGCGCGGTTTCTGCAGGCCCGTTACGTAAACGTGACACACATCGAGGGTTACGCGCAAAACGCATTTCAGGTGTTACGGCGGCAACCCTCCCACGCAGTTTGGCGTGTCGGTCGCGATAACTGCTGATAAGTTAACCCAAAATCCTAAGCGACGCAGGAAGCAGCCTGGAACCTTGCTGGATATCCACTTTTTCCTCGTATCACCATGAAACCCCGCCATTCCGCGGCGTCTCTCCAGTGCATTATTTCATTTTGTACTTATACGTATTTTTTTAAGCTACACCTGGATTTTTTTCTAAGTCGCTAATGGGGATGACGCGGGTCGGCGGACCTCGCCGTTTCCGGTCTAAGTCATCCAGGATTAACGGATAAACCGGAGGGCATGCTGGTAATAATTGATATTTGGCCCGATGACGAATCGGGGGAAGCCGAATTTCATTGTTCGCTTCGGGGTAGGAACGAAACGGGACTCTAACGGCCGATTCGAGGGAAAGGGAAAACCACCCCTGTCGGACGTAGCCCTGCACGAAAGTTCGGAGCTTCACCCCGTCACGGGGATTTCTTTCCACTGGACGGAGCCAGGCAAGCTTGCGAATAAAGCGGCGTAATTGCCGGACAATTTCGAGACTTTCGACTCGTCACCCCTCGACCACGTGGCCTGGGGGTTGTAAACGGGACATTTTCGGAAATGCAGGACGGATGACTAACCGAAGGAACACCAAACGCCTCTTTTCCTCGAAACCGAGCTTCCTTGTTCCCATTTATAGGGATCTCGAAGCTTCCCTCCGCGGGCATCGATTCTTTCGATTCTTTCATGGCGTCGATTCTTTCGCGTAGAGATGAGAATAAAAGTCAGGGCTCGATTAGATCCGTTGCGCGAAGACCCTGAAGTAATCACCGATTAAGAGGAATTAAGAGGAATCGACCAACGAGTGCCGTGAAACATCTCCTGTTCCCGTCCTCCCAAGGACGAGGTCTTTCAAGATGGCGGACGCGACGCCGCGCACCGTCTGACAAGAGTGCGTCATCCTTTCCTGACCTGGACGTTCCTTCGACGAAAAAGGACAATGACGTACCCCAAGTATTTCCAGGAGTGATCCCGTCGGGTCGTCATCGAGCGTCACCGGGAATTTCTATCTCCGGGAGGTAGGCTCGCTCCTCCAGGTTTCCAGAATCGTCCGCCATTTTGGAGAACCGTCCGAGAGCCTTCCAGTAGCCGCTGACTCTCGTTAGTCGGAATCGGATAGATCGGCACCTTAGTCAGTGATCTATAACGCGAATGGCATCCCACTCCGAGACCGTTCCCCGAATTTTCTGTCTTTCCGATCGAGTCGTGATGTCAAAGGGGAAATATTCCGAGATTCGGCCCGTTGTTATTCCGCGGCGCTCTCCGACGCGGAAACGAAAGAGGTGGACGTGCCCCTCGAATTTCAATAGCGCCATACGGTATTTGCAGTCCCGAAATCGACCGGATATAAATCGAGGTTGAATTACGCCGGTCGAGGGTATTTACGATTCAATTCGCCGCGACGGTTAATTCACTCGGAATTGTTCAATTATTAAAATGACTCGTTTGCGCGGAGGTTTACTCAAGAAATGTTCACGTGCTTTTAAATAGTTGCGCCTAGTTTTACGTCCCTTTTACGTGTCTCTTTTTGTGGCAAAGGAACAGCGGGGAGAACTGGCGTGCACGGGAGCCGTAATAAAAACGTATTATCCCGCGCAATTATGCCAAATATGGCGCTGCCAAGTCGTTGCGGTGGTTACGAGAGCAGAATGTGTAATCGATTCGAGCAGTGATTCAAAAAATGACGCTCGCCGCAATCCTTCACGCTTCGGAACCTTGTCTATGGTTACTTGTGTGTGCCCTATTACCAATCCCATGAATCATCCGCCGTCGAACAATAGGAATTTAGTTCACTCGCAGTTGCAGAACATTCCGCTCAAAGAACGCCGCGCCCGCGACGTTGACAAAGGTCTTCGGTCCTTTCCATTTCGGAATTTTCCTAAATTACTCGGCCCTGTTTAAAAAAAAAAAAGAAAAAAAATTAAGAAAGACCTCGATGAGTCATCCGACCACGGCGAACCATTTTTCACGCCCACATGTAGAACAAGTTTTTCACTCGCAACTCGTAACAGTACTTACAAGTTCTTACAAAATGGCCGACGACTTGCCCGGTAACGAGAGAAAAGAAATACCCTGTTAAAATCGGCTGAACTCTGGTGTACCTTTTTTTTTTTAACCCTTTTGGCCAATGCAAATTATCAGGTAAACCATTTTTTTTCCCATTATTCTCATTTTAACAGTACTTACAAGTTCTTACAAAATGGCCGACGACTTGCACGGTAACGAGAGAAAAGAAATACCCTGTTAAAATCGATTGAACTCTGGTGTACCTTTTTTTTTTTAACCCTTTTGGCCAATGCAAATTACCAGGTAAACCATTTTTTTTTCCCATTATTCTCATTTTAACAGTACTTACAAGTTCTTACAAAATGGCCGACGACTTGCACTGTAACGAGAGAAAAGAAATACCCTGTTAAAATCGATTGAAGTCTGGTGTACCTTTTTTTTTTTAACCCTTTTGGCCAATGCAAATTACCAGGTAAACCATTTTTTTTTCCATTATTCTCATTTCAACAGTACTTACAAGTTCTTACAAAATGGCCGACGACGTGCACGGTAACGAGAGAAAAGAAATACCCTGTTAAAATCGGCCGAATTCTGGTGTACCATTTTTTTTTTTTAACCCTTTTGGCCAATGCAAATTATCAGGTAAACCATTTTTTTTCCCATTATTCTCATTTCAAGCATTCATTCGAAAGAGGAATCGCGCTTGTGTAATCTATCGCACGGCTCATTTTTTTTCTCCGGCATTTCGACACGCGAAGGTATTTCATTGTTCACATTAGAAGGTAAATATAATCCGCAATCGCAACGATAGTATTCGCAAAGCAAACAGTCCGTGGATGTGACTTCGCGGTTGTTTCAATTTCCCGGAAAGCGATGACAAATCTTATCCCTCGAAAGCGCCATCGATTCATCGAAATGCCGTCAGATCCAGACGCAAGGTTGCTACACCGAGACACCGATAATTATTTGTAACGAATGAAAGATATATATATAAACCCTGCGTAATCGATCTTTCCACAAGGAGCTAAAAAAAAAAATGCATCGAACCAGAGAAATATTTTGTTCCTTCCAAAAATAATTATTTCACTCAAACAAGTTGTAATAATTTTGTATAAGTGTTGCATCCAATTCATCCGAATTGATTTGAGTCAGATAATTACTTTTTGAATTAACGAAATATTTCTCTGGTTCACTGAAATTTTGTTCTCAGTACCGGTAAACCTTTGCGGTACAAAATTTCCTCTGCATCGGGATACAGAGAGGGACTAGAAAAAAAGAGGAAAAAGAAGAAAAAGCAAGATCGGCCCCGCGGAATATCTTTTACGCCCATCTCGCGAAGACGAATCAATTGGTTACAACAATTTCGCGGAAACACGCGAGAAGCTCATAAACAAGGTTGCTTACGTAATGGCCAGTTTCCTCCCTAATCGTTAAACTACTCGAGTCGAAGCTCCATCGCACGGTTCTTTGAAACTTGGATGACTTAAGCCGTCATTTAATCTCCTCCTCAAACGAGCGCTCGTTACACGTAGGAAAAGGAAAAAAAAACAATTACGACCGATGGCGTATTAATCCAACTCGAGGAAGCCACGTGGAATGATTTCAACCATACCCGTCCCTGATGTCAAGTGCCAATAAAAATTTAAAAGGCACGTACTTGATATTAATATGTAACTCCGATGTGAATAAAATAAATTGAAAAAGGCGAAGAAAAAAAAAAAAAAAAAATAAACAAGAGGTTTCATCGCACTCGCGTCGACTCGGAAAAGGAAAAAGAACAATTACGACCGATGGCGTATTAATCCAACTCGAGGAAGACACGTGGAATGATTTCAACCATACCCCTCCCTGATGTCAAGTGCCAACAAAAAGTTAAAAGGCATATACTTGATATTAATATGTAACTCCGATGTGAATAAAATAAATTGAAAAAGCGAAGAAAAAAAAAATAAAAAATAAACAAGACGTTTCGTCGCACTCGCGTCGACTCGGTATATCGAAGTCATTTTCGCACGAGGAATGAGCGCATTTTCCGACACGTGGTCACAGGTCACGCACGTTGCACGCAGAAATTGCGACCTAGTGACGCGCGAGGATTCCGCCTTTGAATGAATCACTTAACGAGAAACGCGTGCGCGGCATACGCGATGCTCGCCTCCCTTTCGTACTCGTACCGAGAGTGCCGATTAGGAGAGTACACGCTACGTGAACCTCGGAACATGTCGATGTCCGGTGTACGCAAGGTACCGGACACATCGCTCCCGGAAACGCGACCAACGAACGATCGGAAGAGGATGTACCTTCGAACGTCTTCTGCTTTCCGTTTTTCGAGGCGTGGGACCAAGTGTCAGGGATAATGCTCGACATAAACGTACGCAACGTGGAAATCGTGAAACAAGAGGACGGCTGGAATTTCCATGGCCACGTGGAGGGAATGAAAAGTCCGGAGGATCCAACGGTGACTCACAGGGCACGCATTCTAATCGCGTCGCGTCAAAGTCATCAGCTGACTGGACAGGGAAATATTTACAAGGCGCACCGAGGATGCTCCCTCGCGGAAATCGATGCGCATGGGAATGATTCCGATCGATCGACTCGAGTCATCGAGACCTTATCGAGCAGCTCGTCATCGCGCCCTGTCGATACGCCGATGACGAGTGGCCGGTGTCGCGATTGGCCCTAATTCGACCCGGGGCGATCGCCTCCACGGTGGTTCCATGATTTATGATCGAAAGGGCGTTTTTAGGGAGAACGTGGAACCGGGGGATGAATTGGGCGCGAAGAGGGCGACACGGCCATGAGCTGGCGAGCCTCCACTCAATGACTCAGTCCCGATAAGTGCACCGTGGATCGCTCTTGTGGGGAAAAAAGGAAAAGGAGGAAAAAAATGGGCGATAAAGAGCCGATAGCGGATAAAGGTCGAGGATGCGCTCGGAAAATCGGGTCCCTCCCCTCTGCCTTGAGAAAAAAAAAAAAGAAACTTGGTTGACGCAACGAAACATGCCTTGCTACGGAATACTTAGGAATGAAACGTCGCTCCATGAGGAAGGGACGTCGCGAAAATTATTCCTCGGTCTCGTCGCATAAATGAGAACGAGTCCAGCCAAGTGGACGGCCATTTAAATGAGACTCGAAGAGGTCGCGTGGTTCAAGTTCGCCTCGTTTTGGGTCACGGGACGGACGAGTCGGGGTCATTGACGTACTTATTGTCGCATGTGTCCGGTTACCTCGGTCGAGGATATTATCGCCTCGTTGAAAGGCGCGATTCGGACAATCGGCGACTGGTCGGTCTCGAGTAGTTCCGAAAACGGGAGCTGGGGAGAAATTTCGCCGATCTCGCGGGACGTTTCTCCGGATTTTTGGCAAAACTCGTCGAGCGGGCTCCTGCCAAAAATCCGAGGCCCGAATTACGCGGAGTGCAATTTCTCGCACCGGACGGAAGGCATATATCCACGTACGGGGTCATGCAGGGCGCATTTATTTCCGGCTCTCGCCCGGCCTCTTCTCGGTACGCGTACTCTCCTTCTCTCTTTTCCGCCTTCCACGTGTCTCCGCCCGTGCACCTAGAGAAATAGCCGCGCATCTTTTTGCATATCTATTTTAACGCGATATGAAAGGCGCCGAGAAATTTAAACGACGTCGATGACAACAACAAAAATTCATCCCTACCCTTTTTGGCGGTAATTTTGGATACTTAAATCTCACAAATTTTCTTCTCGTGCTTTCTATTTTTTTTTTTACCCTGTCTCGGTGCACACCCTTTGTCCCCGTTTTTCTATTTCGCGCTCTCTCTTTCCGCCCGTTCGTCTACGCCGCGGTCTATTTCTCCGTCTCCGTCAGGACACGAATAACCTCGGAATCATCGAAGGCACGCTGACTCATCCGGATTATAGTAGGAATCCGTGGTTGAACCGTCTCAAGGAAATTCCGCCGTTTCCGAAGGACGAGCAAACAAACAGGGCAGCCGTACACTGCAGCCTCATACGGGCGTGAATCATGTTCGCGTTAATAATATTCCCGCACGACCCTGATTTCATTTGCGCACCTTAACTAGGGGGGCCAAGCTTTCGATTTAACAATTCGCCGCGTCGAACACCACAGTGGGCCGAAAGACGATTTTTTAAACAGATCATTTGCCCCCACGAAGAGGCAGTCCCCTCGGTCAGGAACTATCTCAGAGAAAATGTCAATAAAATATTAATACTTCCGCACAGATTCAACCGTGTTTATAAAAAATAAGAAGCATCGCATCCGGGGATATTTTCAAAATTCTGGAACTTTCCTTATCGCGGCTATTTTGTGCTAAATATAGTTACGGTTTATCGTACTCCAAGTGCTCGCGCACTCGATGCAATTTATTGGTAGTAGGTTCGATCTGGATCTAATCACCTAAACGACGGAATGATTAATCGAATCGATCGATCGGCAGGGTCATCGAAATTGGAAATCCCTCAGGTGGGACGTACCGGAATTGGGCGAAGACGAAGAGAACCGGTCGCCTCCAAATCGAAGAAACGAAATACCCACACTTTCGAGGAAATATATATTTTGCGCAGTGCTCCTTGTCGATACTTCTTCAACCCGTTCTTTCGAGTACTCGCTACCTGTCCGTTGACTCATTACATGTCCCGGCCATAAAGACGCCGTAAAACCTCCTCCTCGCGGGCATTGAAATCACCAGTTCTTTCCTCCCGCCGATATCTTTCCGCGACACGTGATTCCGCGCAGAACGGGCGACATTAAGCGAAAAAGAAAAAGAAATTCCAGGATCATTTCGCTCCTTTAACGTAGAGATAAAAGTCCGTCCCGTGGGAAAAAATTCCCCGTGTTCCTGGCAGGGGCATTTTTACCCCTCGGTTCGGCCACATAAGTCCAGGACGAGAAACCGGTAGGAAAAAGAAGGACCAAGGACGAGAGCAAGGACGAGTCCGATGTATCTACGAGGCAGCGGTCGGTCCTGTTTTTCCCACTTCTTTTTCCCGAGGGAACCGGTAGGTCGAGAGAACTCGCCGTGAAAATCCATCCCCGGAGCCGGGCCCGATGACGTGGAAATCGTGGCGTTGCCCGAGTTGCCCGGCGAGAGGTGAGGCGAAGGTGTGAAGGCCGTACGAGGAAAGCAACTAAGGTTCCAGCGTGCCGGCGCCCCGCGGTCGGGCCTCTCTCTCTCGCCCGCGTGGCGCCCGCTCGCCCCCTCTCTCTCGCACTCACGGGCGAGGACCCGGCCGAGTCCGAGAGAACCAGTCGCCGCGCAACTTTTATGTCTTCTCCTCGCTCCTTCTGTCTCCCTCCCAGTCTTCCACCTCCAGACCGCTTACCGCCAATGAACGGCATTCCACAACGGCATTGTGAACTGCCCGGGCTGCAAACGGCCGCCACATCTCGCTTCAAAGAGGCTGGAGCGCCGCATGAAAAATGTTAACGAGCTTCCCCGAGACCCGAGAAAGACCAGGAAAAATCCCTCCACATACCCCGAGAATCCGATAAATCGGTATCCAAAGTGCAGACCGCACCGCTTATATCGATTCCTCGATGTGCGATAGCCCCGCAAAGAATCGCCACTTTCGCTCGCTTCTTTCGGCGATGTGGCAGAAACTCGTCGAAGAGCGAAGATATATCGAAGAATGGAGGCCGTTGCACCCTTGCACTCCGAGAACGATTTATCGAAGCGATCTGGATTTTCTATTATGTCGGTAACAGATGGGACGTCTTTGTCCGCGAGTTGGCTTTCGAATGGATTTCAGCCGTCATCTCGGCGTATATCGTGGAGCGATACGGAGCAACGCGGAGCGCCGGAGGAACAAGTGGATATCGAAGCAACGCGCAACGGCGAGGCCGTTGCTTGGTGAGTCAGAGAGAAAGTAAAGAATAGGAACGCGTCGTTTTACGCCGCGTCGGGTACCCGAGGGAACTTCACCTGCCGACTGGAGGCGCAGGAGTGAATTTTCTGCCACTCGATCGAAACCCGTGCCTACGAGATGAGCAAAGGAAAAAAAGTCACCCGCAACCTTCCGAAATCTACTCTTCATGCAAATCGTCACCTTTCGCGCTTCAAAATCTACATTTATCGTTAGAACAAATTGTTCTCCACTTCAAAGGCGAAATTTATGCGTTCGGAGCAGACTCGGAAGCTCGGCGTCATAGACGAGTCCGGCCCCTCGCTTTGTCCGGGGACAATAAATTCAAACAACGACTCGTTTATATGCAAATCGGCATAATTAGCGATGCAACGTCGCGATAGCGAATGGCACTCTATCGGCGCTTTTACTTAAGGTGAGCGATCATGTCGTACCGCCTGTTGCCGAGATGTAAGCGGCTTGGATTCAATTAGCGCTCATTACTTTTCTCCGGTGATTCACCGAGAGCGATCCGCGGATGCAGTCGGATGCAGTCCGTCGGGATCGTTAGGTTACGAGGCGAGGTAAAATAGGATTACCGGCCGTGACAACCCCGAGCCTCCATTATTTCATAAATAACACGAGGAATTGCGCATATATTAATACAAATAGGGTACCCGTGCGCGACGACTTTACGGAGGTAACCTGCGGTGCATCATCTACAGGTACAAGAGGACGTCGGAAAAATGCTCTCGAGGTTGATCTTGATGAAATGATGATGAAAACTAACGGCAGATCCGCAAGGATCCGTTCCAGGCATTCATCGGTTACCCGAAGTAACCTGCGGTGCATCATCTACAGGTACAAGAGGACGTCGGAAAAATGCTCTCGAGGATGATCTTGATGAAATGACGATGAGAACTAACGGCAGATCCGCAAGGATCCGTTCCAGGCACTCATCGGTTACCCGAGGTAACCTGCGGTGCATCATCTACAGGTACAAGAGGACGTCGGAAAAATGCTCTCGAGGTTGATCTTGATGAAATGATGATGAAAACTTGTACCTGTTCATCGGTTACCCGAAGTAACCTGCGATGCATCATCCACAGGTACAAGAGGACGTCGGAAAATGCTCTCGAGGTTGATATCCGATCGCCGAGATGCAATCCGGTATCCGAGATTAAGTGCGGCCCCAAAATCCGTCATTGACCCGACACGTCATCTTTGAGTATAATTACGTCATCTTCCTTTCGTTTCCCTTTTCCGCCGTTCCCACCGGTACCTCGGCGGGTCTCCCCTCGCTTTTCTCTCCACCTCCGACCCGCCAAACTGCGAGAGCACGCAATACGCACCGTTTCGTAACGCATCGTCTGGTCGCGAGCCGCGGGGCGCGCGTCATCGGTCGCAAACGGGCCGCCGAGAGAGAAAAGAGAGACGGCGCTATCGGGGCCCGCGCGGGAGCGAGAGAGACGGAGCTAGGGGCTGCCCGCCGGGGACCTCGTCGTCCACGCATCGAGACCTCCGGGATGTTCATTGTCGTCGGTCCATATTTACAGTGGCACGCACAGGCCGGGCCATTCATCGGGTACACGTCATACGCATTCGGCCCGGCGAATGAATAAGCCCTTGAATTAGGGGATGATGCGTGGGGGGCGAGCGGGAATCAAAGGGGACGCCGACCCCCCCGGGGGGAGGCGCGTTAGTCATTGATACACTTTAAACCGAGCTGTGCCCCGGGTGACTCATATATATATATAAATAATAATAATAACGACGATCGTCATCGACAGCTGATCCAGATGCGCCGCGGCGCTCGCACGCGGGACGACGCAACACGTACCCCGTGCATCCCCTGCACGCGGTGCACCCCGGCAAACTCGGGGGAGCAGCGACTCACAAAGGCGAGCTACTCTATGACACCCCCCTTCCGATGACGAAAACGATGACTAATTCATTAAGCCGCCTCCGGTCTCCTCGGGCCCTCGATTTTCCGCCCGCCGCCCCCTGGGACGGTTTCCGCTTAGGCCGCGGCGTCTCGACCTGGACTTCCACTTTACCATTTTTTATCTCCGCGAATATTAAGGCGATATGCAAAGTTTGAAACGATTAGGTACATCTGGCTCGGGTAAAAACTTGATAAACGACCGATTCTTCGAATGTTACTTTCGCGTTTGGGCTCGCGTTCTCGTGTGGGCTGAGTTAAAAATTAAAAAAAAAAATCCCAATTTCGAATGTGTCAGGACAATTCTTAGATGATCAGGAGCGATGTGTCAAGGTTTCGGACTGTTTGGTCTAATACCCTTAAAAAAAAGTGTTGCATTCGAGTCGACTGATTTGAAGGGGGTTTCACTTCACCTTAAGGCAGTCGTGCCGAAGGTCCGAAATTCCCGACGACTCTCGAAGGGTACGGCGACTGTAATACCGGCCGTGGTCCACGTGGTCGGGTCGGTGAATGGTCCGAGCCGTAAAATGAATGGGAGAAGTCCGCGCACCGGCGATAACCGGCGGTCAAGCGGCGCCCGTAATGCAATTTGCATGAATTAAAGCCGCGCGGCCGATGACTGCGCGCGCGAGCCAAGATGGCGGAGACCCGGGATCGTGCGAATTCGGCTGCTGCGGGACGAGTCATCGTCGAGGGCGAAGGGTGGCCGCGATTAGGGTTTTCGGGGACACGCACGGGAAAACACGGGGGCGGACCCCCCTCGTTATTCCGGAGTACATCGCTTTTCGTGTTTCCGACGATCCACCTCGCGGGTGGGATCAATGGAGGCGCACAAAAGAGAAGGAAACCGTAATGGCCGGCCATGGACGGGGGGGCTCTTAATATATTTCTCTCCTCAGATAAAAATCCACGCACCCGCGAGTGACCTGGCAGATGCCTCGCCGATTACCGTAACCCCTTGTAAACGTTGATTACGATTTTTCCGGCAATATTTGCGTGCATTCCCCGACACTTGCAGGAGGTTTGCCCAGCGTCGTCGGAGATACGCACTCGGGTGTTGTGCGTGGATGTGTGTCTTCAAGTATCTCGCTGGCTTAAGGTGAAGTGAAACACGTCGAGGAACTTGATCAACGTCGATAAAGACGATTTTTCTAAATGCCTACGTTGCCGACGTTCGTTTTTATATCGACAGCTGGGTCGAATTATATTGTGTATTGTACCAAATGGCATATTCCACCTGTCGTTTTCGTACAATAATTATGAAGAAATCGAAGTAAAACTACAGAAATCCTCTGGATTCATGCTTTCTGGGGCCCTAATTGACTGCAGAGGGACCCTCTGCGCCATCTGTGATTTCCAGGTCAATTAAATTCTCACTCCGAGACCTCGTATTACCATCGTTTTAGCATAGAAGCGCATACAACACTTTTTTTGCCTTTATCCCGTTCAAATGCGAGTTTATCGATTACCAGAGTGTTCTAAATCGTCGTAAAATTGTCCTGACCCTTTCGATTCTCATATCAGAGCCTTCGATAATTGTATACTGATAAAAATATGAGAGCTCGACGCCATTTTGGATCTGGTCTGGACTGAGTTAAAAAATTTCTTTGAAAGATCCACATTTTTAATGTGTCAGGACAATTCTTAGCTGATCAGGAGTGATGTGTCAAAGTTTTGGACAATTTGGCCTAATACCCTTAAAAAAAAGTGTTGCATTCGAATCGACTGATTTGAAGGATGTTTCACTTCACCTTAAGCGCGATTTAACGTCGGTTTCTGTAAATACTCGAAGAATCTCGAAAGCGCGGCGGTTATCTGCCACTATCGCGGCAGCTGTTTTAGATACGATCTTCGGGGACGGTGCGTGCGTCGTACACCTCCCACCTCGATCCTCGTCGTCGCGTTTGTCAAAAAATATCCGGCAATGTTCTCACGCGAGGACATACGAGTCGCTCCGAATTGATACGCGCGGACTCCTTCGTGCCAGCGATCCAGGGGGGGTTATCATTTTCCGAATTAAATCCAGCGAAGCAATCGACGTTCCGCACGGAAGTCGATCCACTTCTGGGAAGTGGTTAAATCGACGGGTAACCCGGAGAAAGGTATTAAGGTGAAGTGAAACGCGTCGAGGAACTTGATCGACGTCGATAAAGAAAATTTTTCTAAATGTCTACCCTTAAAAAAAAGTGTTGTATTCGAATCGACTGATTTGAAGGATGTTTCACTTCACCTTAAACCGGCGAAGGAAAGCAGCACATCAAACGAATCTCGCCCGATGGTGAGTCAGCGCGTTCAACGAAGATGGCGATTAGCCCTATGGGCTTTGTGGGGCCACTTTTTACGCAGATGCGCCACCCCTGCTCTTTGCTAAGCCACTTATATCCCCCGCTCCTCCGAGCCGAGATATTGCGCTGATTTTCAATTTCGCCCCTCCCATGCTAGGTCCAAGAAATATAGGAAAAATTGACGAGCCCCCTCGAGCGGTCGACGACGATTCCCCATTCGTCGAGGACGCTTGGAAGTGACAAGATCGACGAGGAAAGATTTATTTTCCCCTGCCACTTCTCGGTGTAAAAGGGCCTCTCTCGAGGGATTCGCCCGCGCGATTATCTCCCATTATCTCAATTCCGGAAGACCGCGTCGGGACTCTCGAAAGGGCCGCCATTTTCCCTCCCTTCCCCGTTTTTGGCACGCGTACCCGGCAACCGTGACCAGCGGCGATTTTCACTTTAACGGCGACTTCGGCGGCCGTAATACGCGGTTAATGTGCCGGAAGTCGTGATAAGACGACAAAACGGCAGATGGTAGATACGGCTCGTGTCCCCTCTCCCCATAGCGCGCGTCGTGGGTGTTCGAGGACGTTAACTGCACAAGACATTGGGGCTAACGAATTTCCAGGCCCGAAAACGTCATCGCGCCTCCCACCAGCGAGGGGAATTTCATCGAAAAATAAAAAGCGTCAAACCTCGGTGAGCATCTAAATATTTCCACCCTGAGAAAAAAAATATTGAATGAAATACTTCTTTAACTAGTACCAAAGAAATATTCTCTTCATTAAAAGAACAATTATTTCACTCAAATGAGCTGGAATAAATTGGATGCAACCGTTTATCCGGGATAATGACAGCTTAATTGAGTGAAATAATTATTCCTGAAATTAAGGAAACGTTTCTTTGTTTCAGTGAATTTTTTTTTGTCCTCGATACAATAAACGTTACCCCAGAAAATGTCGTCGAACCGTTATAACCTCAAAGCGAGCAGAAAATACCTCCTCAAGAATCCTAATCTTTCCATCAAAAGTCTGCTCCTTGTCCTATCGGACGATGCATTAAATTTATTTATAAAGTTCACTTCGTCGAGGGACTCATGCGCGTGCGTTCAAAGTACGGTACACGCGTCAATGACGGCAAATACGGTACTCGATAAGGAGAGCGGACGCGATCGAGTGGCGGCTCGAGTGCAGAGCGCTCTTGCAGCAGCTCGCAGCAGCTCGCGGCACCGCGTGAGTCAGCGGCCACTCTCACCGCGGCCGCGGCGCGGCGCGCACATCCGCGTGTTTACACCCGTCGCCGAACACACGAAGGCAGTCACGAGCGCCCTCGCTCGGGCACATGTCAAAATCCTCGGTTGCATAACGCTCGCCTGGCTGGGTGTCCGCGAAGCGTCTCTTTTCGATTTTAGACGTGACTCACGTCCCGCCAGAGTCGGAGAGTCTTGGCTCCGGCGGGCGCCTAACCTCAAAAACGAGTCGGTAAGAGTCGACCGCCGTTAGGTCCCTACCTAACATTTTATTTTAAGTAATATTAAGAAAGAGACTAAGCAACGCCTCTCGCGCTCCAAAACGCTCCTGGAGACATGCTCTCCCTCGTTTCTTATCTCCCCTTTCTTTATCCGAGTACTTCCGCACCCCAAACTAGATGGCAGCCCTGGGAAACGTCAGACATTCAGATTCTCTGGAAAAAGACGCTTTCCACCTGTTTCCCCTTCGACCTGTCCCCAAGCCGATCACATGAGACATTTCCCTCCTCGATCTTAAAAACCCACCAATAAGCATCCTCCGCGCCTAGGAACATCCTAGGCTAGTATAAAAAGGCCCGCTCTCTGATCTATCGAAGTTTGAACTGTCTCCATTCTGTAACCTGCCTGCGAGGCACCTGTAACTCTCGGCGAACGCTAGTCCCCTTGAGTTGACCGAGTCTACGAGTCGTTCCTGTAAACCAAGAGGCATAGAAAATAAAGTATCTTCGTTACTTTACTCGCCGAGGTCTTTGGCTGGTTTCAACCATCTGGAAGTGAGTCCCAAAAACAAATCCAGGTCCGAACGACATCCTCGGGTAATCGCTATCACCGCTCCCGAGTAAACGATCCTCGACCTAACACCACCTGGCGGCGCTGCCGTCGACTTTCGACACCTTGGAACCTCGTCGAGCAAATGCGCACCGACCTCTCCTCTTCCCTTTCGAGCACAGAATACCATGGAATCGAATTCCCCGTTCGATCTCCTTTTCGTTAGCCTCCAAGGACTCCGGCGTGGTTTTAGCTCGCTGCCATGCGGTTTAATCGCCTCGTCGGTGACGTCCGAAGATTTCCACGCGATTTCCGTCTTGCGTAACGGCGCTACTTGCGCAGGGGCGATCCGAATCGCTCGGCGCGGTTATCTGCGTCGCGATATCGCTCCCCGTCATTGTCGTCGGCACCGGGCGGCCCGGCGCTTAGTTCATCGGTGGATTTAGCCCGAGTCGCGCGTTCCCGCCGAAGGCCCGGATAGGCGAAATGGGGGAAAAAACGAAAGAACTCGTCTTATCGCTTTCGCCTCCTTTACGACTTTACGAGCTCCGCCGGAGATCCTTGATCGAGGGATCTCCGGAGAGCGCGTCGTTAGAGATATTCATAAAATTCGTGCACTTTTATAAGTACATAAGACTGTCCTACAATCATACATTTAAGGTCCTAAAGGTGAACGCATTCGTTAGGAATTTCTAAATGAACTTGTAATTTAACGACATCGTGTTGAAACTTTGTGAACATGAATACACTTATGTACTAAATTTATGACGGATTTCATAAATACGCTGTAAAATTAATATCCCACGTCTGAATAAAATTATCAACGGAATATTGTAAAACTATGATATTTTTTCTTTTTCTTTTTCTGAAGGCGAGACGAGACGCTTCGGCGATGTATCGACGTCTCGGTAAATAAATAAGCAGCTTCCTTTTGGCCCCGGATGATCCGCGTCTCTAAATCAAGCCTGCCCCTGACTCACGGCAACGTGAACAAGGTTTTTGTGAATAAGGTCACGCCGAGGCGCATTTCGAGCGCTCGTCGGAAGAAGAACCCTCGAGTGGATACTCTTTGATAATTCGTCGCCGTATTCATCGGACAGGACGCGTCGTCATCGAGGGAAACCCGTTGGTCCACCGGTTTTGAAAATGAATACTCCTCGAAGATAAGGCAAATCACGAAACTCGGGAGAGTCTCGCGGAAAATATACCCTTACAGGAACTGCCAAGTGTTAGACCCTCCCTTAACCCTAGGTTTACGGGACCCGTCAATTTGACGGAATTCAAACTTCGAAAAGAAATACCGAAAAAACCATAGCATTAATTTTAACCATTCTTGTACCGTAAATTAATCATTTCATCCAAAGAATTTGTACACGCAATTATTTCTTCCTAAGCCTTCTAATTATTAAAATCTGTACGTAGTATACCTACCTCTACGAAACCCGTCAAATTGACGGACTAGCTAATTTCATAAACAATCCATATATATTTGCTTCGTTGCAGGGAGTGTAAGGCGAAGATGAGAGTGAAAGTTTGCATCGAAAGTGGAGAGATAGAAGGATCTTCGGATAGTGAAGAGGAAAACTTCTTGAAAGGGTGTCGTAGCAAGAAAAGGATGCGCATTCTTTCTAGTTCCGACTCCGAGGATGAGAGGAGGAGCATTCCAATCATTTCCGTGGTATTTTCTAAAAAAGTACTTTTTACTTATTAACAATTCATTTAAACGTAAAGCCTAGGGTTGTTTAATTCAGACTTAATTTAAATTAATCGATTTTTTAAAGAAAATGCGTGCTTTCGTTTACCCGTCAATTTGAAAGGTGCTCGTAGAAACAGGTATATATAAAACGCCTGTAAACTTAGTGTTAAAATGTCGCTCCCCTGGACCGAAGCGGTCATAGGAGGCGCGTCGAGCGGCTTTGGAGCCAGCGTGGCTGGAGCGGCCGATTTTTCTCGCGAGTACCGCGCCCTGCCGCGAGGGGCGCGCGCGTCGAGGGGGCCCGCTGTGCGCAAATTCAGCCGGACTATTCGCGGCGTCATCTCGCCGTGAGTCATTCCTATGAATAGATCCCTACCTTGCCTTGCCTCCGGGCCGTCGTCGCCTCCTCCCATCGCTCTTTTTCGCGGTCCTCCGATCGATTTTCACCCACGAGAAAGATCGGCACCGAAGGAACCGAACTGACCATTCGGTGTTTAAAATAAAAAAGTGAAAATCTATTAAATATATATATAGGTAATACGTGTCTCTTTTCATTCCATTCGCCATCGGGCACTCGTAGAGCACGGCGCGCCAAATTTCGCGGAAAGCTTCCGGAGCACCCGAAAGGTATAAAAAAAAAATAAAATCAGAGAAGAGGCACCACGTGGTCCACGATCGACGAGAGCTTTCCGGGGGTAGATAAAGGAGTCGCGTTTCCTTCGCCGCGGCCGAACAAGACGAACATCACAGACGCAAAAGCCGCGGCGGGGGCGGCTGGCAGGAATAACGCGCGCGGATCATCGTTATTTCCAAGAGCGCGTCCACCCACGTGGGCGCGTGTCAACAACTTCGGCGAGGGGGCTCCCCCCGCGCGTGGCTCCCTCCCAAGAAAATCTCGGTCTGCGCAAAAATCGTCATTTCCCTTCCCCTCGCCGTAAAATAAAAATCACCTTATCACCCCGCTTTAGCCCCGAAGGGGGATATCCAAAACTTCAAGGCGCAAACTCACCGATCAAGAGGACGGGCTCCCGATGGTCCTCGACGAGGGCGACGAGCACCAGGAAGAGGGGGTGCTGGGGCGGCAGGTGCTCGAGATCGGCGGTGCAGTCGTCGTAGACGACGACCTCCTGGAAGCTGCGTCGGCGTAAGAGGTCCTTGGCCTCCCGGGCGGTGGCGAGGTCCGCGAGGGCGGCCTTGCCCTGGAGGAGGCGGCGCCGGTTGAAGCGATCCGAGCAGTTCAGGTTGATGGCGCCGCGCAGGTGGTTGACGTTGTAGAGGATGAAGGGCCTCAGGTCGAGGAGGACCGGCGCGTCGGTCGGGTCGCGCAGTCGCTCCGCGAGGCGGTCGGGCCCGATGGTGCGGGCGCGCCGCAGGACCAGCTGACGCTGCAGCGTGCCGCTCTCCTCGCAGGGGCTGGAGGGGAGGCTGACGGTCTCCAGCTTGCAGCGCTTCGACGCCCCGCAGGGCGAGCCGGGCGAGGAGGCCGGGGAGACCGGGGAGACCGGGGAAACCGGCGGACCCAGCCGGGGATGATGGTGGTGATGGTGGTGCCGGTGGTGCCGGTAGTGGTAGCGATGCGGGGGCAGCCGGTGGTGGCGGTCGTCCGGCGCGGCGTCCTCGGCGTCGCCGTCCTCACTGGCGGCGCTCGAGGAGGCACCCGAGGAAGCGGGCGGCGTGGGCGTGGCCAGGAAGAGCAGGCCGCGCTCGGTCGGTCCTCCGGGCGGCCCGGGCTCGCTCAGGCTCCGGTTCAGCGCGAGCTTGAGCCCGTCGCGCGGCGGACGCCCCGCCGGCTCCCGGCACACCAGGGTCGACATCGCCCGAGCCTCACCGGCCACTATATCGAGCACCGCCGACGACGCCAGCGACCGCGGCACAGCTGAAACCAGAGGAGCCGCGATTAGGACACGGGCGCGCTTTCAAAATTAAGGTGAAGTGTCGAGGAACTTGAAACTAAGGTGAAGCGTCGAGGAACTTGATCGACGTCGATAAAGAAGATTTTTCTAAATGCCCACGTTGCCGACGTTTCTTTTTATATCGACAGCTGGGTCGAATTAAATTGGGTATTGTACCAAATGGCATACTCCACCTGTCATTTTCGTACAATAAATATCAAGAAATCGAAGTAAAGCTCCGAAAATCCTCTGGATTCGTGCTTTCCGGGGCAGGACGATTCTTAGATGATCAGGAGTGATGTGTCAAAGTTTCGGACAGTTTGGTCTTTTACCCTTAAAAAAAAGTTTTGTATTCGAATCGACCGATTTGAAGGGTGTTTCACTTCACCTTAACGGTCTCGAGATTAAGGAATTCACGAGTTAAGGTAAAAGGATCGGAGGAGAGGCTTTCCTTGAACCCTGGGAAAGGAAAATTCATTGGGATCGCCGTCGACCGGCTTATCGCCTCGATAAGACCCTCTGTCAAATGACGAGCTATCGGGGCTGGCGTGATCGATCGCCGATCGAGATCGGAATAGCGACTCGCAGCTTGCAAGTCCCACGATGGACCGAGTTTTCCTCCGAGATCGCTTCTCGACCTCGCGAGAGATAAAAATAAAAGCGAGCCACTTTCGACCCTCGATCGGAAGTCGCGGCTATATCTCGGTGCGCTCTCGCCTAATTCAAATTATCGCGCGATGACGCTCGTCTATGAAAAATTCCTACCGACGCGGAAAACCTCGAGCGACGACTCGTTTGTTCGAGATCCGCCGCGTCATAACGCGAGCAACGTCGAGGAGTAACGAAATATGTCAAAGGTCGGGGTACAGCGGGGAGAAAAAAACGCCAATGATTAATGACGCGACCAAAGGCTACAAAAATCTGGCCCGCGCGTGGCCCTGCTTACATAGACATATACGCACACATTTCCCGGCTGACGTAGAAACGTCGAGATTCGGACTAGCCCCGTATTTCGGGATATTAATATATCCCGAATCCATCTCGTGAGATATCGCGAGCGGCAACTTTCCCACTCCGCCACCTGAACACAAAGCGATCGACCTGTCTGCCTCGCTTCCCACACGCAGCGGGAAGGTTGCGGCAACGTTGCGGACACCTTGCCGCAACGTCTCGCATAATTCCGCGAGGTGTGGGCTACGGATTTGCATGCACCTGGGGAAAACCCGGGTCAAAGATACCCCGAACGATCTCGAAACGGAAGGAGCCGGAAGGTATAAAGAAATTCGAGGATTATCCGCGCGTCGCCCCCTGGCCGCCATTTTGGATCCCGCGCGGCCCAACGGAAAGCTCTCCTCGGTCTCGAGAAAACGGAGCCGAAAATCGCAATTGCGGACTGACTAATGGATATAAAAAGGCTCCTTTGTCCGCGAGAACGACGAACGGGGGAGGCGTCGAAAACCGAAGAGCAGAAGCTGCGTCGGCAACCGGCAGAGATATACCCGACGCCGCAAGGTCGACGTCGACGTCGACGCGGAAACCGCGACGTGCGTCAGTTCCCGCGTGGAAGCCCCCCGCCGAAAAATCCTGGATGCTCGATAAGATACCGCACACCGTATCAGCGATCGAGAAATCGGTCCAAAGCCTAGAGATCGAGGAAAAATTCGGCAACGCGGAACCCGCGACGTCCAAATTCCGGGGCGCGTTAAGGTGAAGTGAAACACGTCGAGGAACATGATCGACGTCGATGAAGAAAATTTTTCTAAATGCCTACCTTGCCGATTTTCGTTTTTATATTGACAGCTGGGTCGAATTATATGGGATATTGTACCAAATGGCATACTCCACCTGTCGTTTTCGTACAATAAATGTCAAGAAATCGAAGTAAAACTCCAGAAATCCTCTGGATTCGTGATTTCTGGGGCCCTAATTGACTGCGGAGGGACCCTCTGCGCCATCTGTGATTTCCAGGTCAATTAAATTTTCACTCCGAGACCTCGCATTCCCATCGTTTTAGCATAGAAGCGCATACAACACTTTTCTTGCCTTTATCCCGTTCAAATGCGAGTTTATCGACTATCAGAGTGTTCTAAATTGTCGTAAAATTGTTCTGACCCTTTCGATTCTCATATCAGACCCTTCGATAATTGTACATCGATCAAAATATGAGAGCTCGACGCCATTTTGTTTCTCGTATGGGCTGAGTTAAAAATTAAAAAAAAAATCCAAATTTTGAATATGTCAGGACAATTATTAGATGATCAGGAGCGATGTGTCAAAGTTTCGGACAGTTTGATCCAATACCCTTAAAAAAAAATTTTGCATTCGAATCGACCGATTTGAAGGGGGTTTCACTTCACCTTAAAACTCCTCCTCCGGCACCCTCGCGCGGTTACTCAACCCGCGGTTACTTAATCCAAGTTTACCGCTTGGACGATTCCGATACGCCGCGACTCCCTTTCCGCGCCACCTTTTCCGACCACTCTACGCCACCCTACGTCCCCCATTATACATTCAACGATCGAAAACAACCGATGACCGAGTCCCCTGTCCCGAAGTGCACCCAGTGCTCGTTATTGTCGTCACGATAACGAGAGGTACGTGAGTCGAGTACCAACGACCGTCTATGACCGGCCACTCCGGCCGACATTAAAGGAGCCATATACGCTTCCAAATCCTGGCGCCGAGGCAAATTCTCGAATCGCCTTCCGATTTCGAAATATCGACGCATCGATCTACGGCTCGAGGTTCCGGAAATCCCATTTTCGCCCCGTATCCGGAAGTCGAGGAAAACTACCGGCGCACCGCCACTCCTCGAGATCTACCGGACCCGAAGATCGAAACGAAGAGATCGATCGAGCGATCGATCGTCGAGACGTTCGACCTGGCCATCGCCGGAACGACCGGGGTTGTCGGATCATTCGAGCGGAGCTCGTTACGGGAAAAGAAACGACCCAACCAGGAAGTCTCTCCAGGGCAAGGCTCGACAAGAGCCGAGAGATCGCCAGCGCCGCCGTCGCGATATCGAGAGAGAAAGAGAAAATAAATCGATCGTTAAATCGTCCCTACCGCGTGTATCAATAAATCGAAGGTTACATATACGCGCATAATCCTCTCTCTCGTAACACATCCGCGCGTTATATCCCAGGGAAAGTGAAATCCCCGGAGACGGGGCGAACGTCTTCGCGCGCCTCGCACCTGCAGGTCTTGAATCGAGACACCGTCTCGCACCTGTGCCAACACCGCTTCCCCCGCGTCCTACGCTCAGAAAAAGAAAAAAAAACAATTTCATTGAACCGAAGAAATATAATGTCAATTCAAAGCAAAATTATTCTACCCAAACAAACCCCAAAAAAAAATTATACGCAACGTTTATTCGGAATTATGGCTATTTATACTTATCAAATAATTAATCTTGGAATTAACAAAATATCTCTCTGGTTCAATGAATGTTTTTTTTTATCAATCTAGAGAGGTCCCGAAAGAGGTCTGGCAAGTGATCGACGTTGGAGTCGATTTTTCTCCGTGTCAATGTCACGTCGATCTGTCGCGAGTGGTGAGCGCAGGTGTACGCGGAGAGGGGGACAGGGGGGGGGAGGAGGAGGGCGACGAATTTTCTATGAGTCAGGGGCTAAAATTAGCGCCCAAAGTCGCTCTCTCTCTCTCTCTCTCTCTCTCTCTCTCTCTCTCTCTCTCTCTCTCTCTCTCTCTCTCTCTCTCTCTCTCTCTCTCTCTCTCTCTCTCTCTCTCTCTCTCTCTCTCTCTCTCTCTCTCTCTCTCTCTCTCTCTCTCTCTCTCTCTCTCTCTCTCTCTCTCTCTCTCTCTCTCTCTCTCTCTCTCTCTCTCTCTCTCTCTCTCTCTCTCTCTCTCTCTCTCTCTCTCTCTCTCTCTCTCTCTCTCTCTCTCTCTCTCTCTCTCTCTCTCTCTCTCTCTCTCTCTCTCTCTCTCTCTCTCTCTCTCTCTCTCTCTCTCTCTCTCTCTCTCTCTCTCTCTCTCTCTCTCTCTCTCTCTCTCTCTCTCTCTCTCTCTCTCTCTCTCTCTCTCTCTCTCTCTCTCTCTCTCTCTCTCTCTCTCTCTCTCTCTCTCTCTCTCTCTCTCTCTCTCTCTCTCTCTCTCTCTCTCTCTCTCTCTCTCTCTCTCTCTCTNCTCTCTCTCTCTCTCTCTCTCTCTCTCTCTCTCTCTCTCTCTCTCTCTCTCTCTCTCTCTCTCTCTCTCTCTCTCTCTCTCTCTCTCTCTCTCTCTCTCTCTCTCTCTCTCTCTCTCTCTCTCTCTCTCTCTCTCTCTCTCTCTCTCTCTCTCTCTCTCTCTCTCTCTCTCTCTCTCTCTCTCTCTCTCTCTCTCTCTCTCTCTCTCTCTCTCTCTCTCTCTCTCTCTCTCTCTCTCTCTCTCTCTCTCTCTCTCTCTCTCTCTCTCTCTCTCTCTCTCTCTCTCTCTCTCTCTCTCTCTCTCTCTCTCTCTCTCTCTCTCTCTCTCTCTCTCTCTCTCTCTCTCTCTCTCTCTCTCTCTCTCTCTCTCTCTCTCTCTCTCTCTCTCTCTCTCTCTCTCTCTCTCTCTCTCTCTCTCTCTCTCTCTCTCTCTCTCTCTCTCTCTCTCTCTCTCTCTCTCTCTCTCTCTCTCTCTCTCTCTCTCTCTCTCTCTCTCTCTCTCTCTCTCTCTCTCTCTCTCTCTCTCTCTCTCTCTCTCGCACCGCGGCCCGGGCGAGGTACGGGAGGAACGGATAAACGGAGAAATCGAGAGATGGAGAAAAATAAACGAGAGGAGGCACACCGGGATACGAAACCACGAGTAGATGCACGGCCAGGCGTTGCGAGCCGCGTGTGCGTGCACGCGGCCGAGAGGGAGAGAAAGATGGAGCCTCGTGGCCGCCATCGGCGAGTTCCTCCCGAGACTCGGGTTCGTTGTTTCGAGAGTGAGTAAACGCCGTGGAATTCAGCGAAACCGGCCACGGGCCGCTGCGGGTTCTCCGCGGACAGGTGCAGATATCCCCGCACCTGCGCCGAGCCAATGCCCCACCGGCTGACCGAACTGACTCGTACTACTTAGCGGCCCGATCGTCGTCGCGTAGAGAAGGAAAGAAGTAAAAAAAAAAATAAGAGGGTCGAGATAACGCAGACCCCCTTTCCAACGGTGTCCCCATCGAGGCGATAAGGGCGAGCGACCCGAGCCTCTCGGTCTCCGCTCGAGAGCACCCCTATTCGGACGATCATCCGTGCGCTATCGGATTTTCGACGCGTCGTAAATACGCCGGATGCCCTGACAGAAAAAAAAAAAAAGGGAAAAAAATACACGGAACCAGAAAAATATTTTGTTAATTCAAGGAATAACAATTTTTCTTTAATAAAGTATCATAATCCCAAAGAACCGGTGCGTCCAATTTATTCCAGTTTGATGGAGATAATTATTTTTAGGATTAATAAAATATTTCCTTGGTTTAATGGCGTCCTTTTTTCTCGGCGTAGATCGCGATCGAGAAAGATCGAGGAGGAACGAGGGGATCGTAAATCCGGCGTGGAAGGATCGTGGCAAAAAGGAGGTACGGGAAGAAGCGGCGCGTTCCAGAGGCGGCCCCCTCGGTGCATCCACCTACCTTTCCCGAACAGGTGAACCGGTTCGCGCGTCGCGGCCGCTCGATCCGCCGGCCGGCCGGCCGGCTCCAAGGGAAGGAACCAACGAGCGGCCGCGCGCTCTCAGAGGGCCCGGAAGCGGAGGCGGAAGGAGCGCGGTCCTAGGCCGCGGGGCACGGGGAGAGGGGCGGCCCGCATGACCTCTGACGGCCGTCCGGCGACCTACGTCCTCGTGGCCGCTCGGCGGGTAAGCACGGTCGCGACTTTACCACTCGGCGGCGGAAACGAGAAGGACCGCGCGAGCCGAAGGACGGGGAGGAGAAGCGCGCACGCCGGCCGCCAGGCAGAGACTGCGCCTCCATGCCGCGCCGCTCGCCGGGCCGCCGCGCGGTCCGACAGGGGGTGGGGGGAGGCCTCCGCCGATGCAGGCGCACGGTCCACCGGAATCAGCCAATCGGAGGCCGCGCTTTCCGCTCGGTCCGGCGGCCGCGCCGCGAGGAGCCCGATGAGTCACCCGCGAGCGCGCGGACCGCGCTATCGATGACCCGGGGAGGGGCTTCCTTTAAATGATCGCCGATGACGAATCTAATAATCGCGGGCGGTCTCTAGGCATTGCCACAAAGGCGCTCGTCGATGCCGGCTCTTTTATTCCCCTTGATTTCATATTAACACTAGGTGTACGGGACCCGTCAATTTGATGGAATTTAAACTTCAAAAAGAAATACCGAAAAAGCATTAATTTAAAAAAATAAAAGATAATTTTTAAAAAAGTACTTTTTACTTATTAATAATTTATTTAAACGTAAAGCCTAGTGTTCTTTAATTCAGACTTAACTTGAATAAATCGATTTTTTAAAGAAAATTCGTGTTTCCGTTTACCCGTCAATTTGACGGGTGCTCGTAGAAACAGGTATATAAAAAACGCCCGTAAACCTAGTGTTAACCGAGGGTGGTCGATTCGCGGATTCGCCCTGAGAGAAAAAAAATCAGTTGCCTGTAACGAATATACTGTTGACATATATAACATTACCTAAATCATGTATAATTGCAAAAATTATACTATTGATTTAAGCGAATTTTCTTTACTCGATCTATTTCCTTGGACGCATTTGATCGGAAGATCTTGTTGCCGCGATGCATATATTTCTTTGAGTCAACCAGCTTTTCTTTTTTCTTTCTCAGTGCAGCGGGCGGGGGCTATGCCGTTGATCTCCGGGTACGTGGAATTTTTCCCGAGTGACCTTTTTTCGAGGCCGACGACTGTCGTTTCGACGGGCCGTTGGCCCCGCCGGGCGCGTCGGTCATTTTCTTTTCGGATCGCGACGCCGCGAGGAGAGAACTCCGATCCACGGTTCTGAGTCACGTCCTTTGTTCCGACCTCCTTCGAACACGGTATTCCAGATCTAGACGGGATCGGTCGATAAGTCAGATCCGCGTAAGAGAAGAAACGGAATAACGGATCTAGACGGGATCGGTCGATAAGGCAGATCCGCGTAAGAGAAGAAACGGAATAACGGATCTAGCCGGGACGGCCGTAGCTATCCGTGGCACTTAACGGCCGACTTCGTTGGCCGAGTCGATTGATCGACCTACCACGCTATCGGTCCACAGAACTCCCTTATGCCTCCGGATTAATAATTACTTATTAATTGACGCGCCCCGAGACCCCGCGCTCCAATTCCCCGGGATTACTCGCAAGCTGCGAGGAATTGACGTCGTTTACGGTTTCCCTATCGAGGGACAAAGAATGATTAATAATCAGACTTGCGATAAGGATCTCCCCGCGATCCAGATTTTACGATATCACCGAGGAACAATGTTTATCGGCGCACCGATAAATCTGTGTTGTTCTTTTTCTTTATCGAATCGGTATCACCGACTATCTTGACAAGCCACCTCCATGTCATTCTTATTACGTTTACCTGGGCGTTTCCATTTATCCGGCATAAATCTAGAAAGAGCAATTCATCCCAGCCCATTATACGTTAATCCAGTTATACAATAACCCCCGTTCGGCTTATCCCCACCGTGAGGTGAATTTTTCTACCGTGATGTACCTTCTACTTAACATAAAACCGCGTAATCTACATTAGACTCTCATTACTCGACCATTCCGTCGAGTCTGGCCGATTCAAGAGAAGCGTTCACGCAGAATCATACAAAGAACAGCCGAGAGCGGAAACGAATGTGCTTAGATGTCTATAGCAAGAAATTATCACGCTCCAGATAACATTGATAACGTCCGATAGCATTGTTATCGAGGTACAACTATTCCCGAGGAAACTGCACGGCCTAATTAATTTTCCTTAATTAATTTCTTCATCCGTCGTACTATTATATTCTCACCCACTTTTGCGCAATCTAATCCCGGCTCTGAAGATAAAGCGAATTCGTTCCCTCCGGCGACACAGGTCCCGATATTTATTACGGGGAATTAATTATTACCGTCCATTAAACCGATTATTAATTTTCCAGGTGTCGACCCGGGGCCCTCTCATCCCGATGACTCGTCATCGCGTAATCGGGCCACTTATCTTTTATCGAGACGTTCTCTTTATCCTCTTCATTCTACCCGTTTTACGAGCGGCTCTCCAGATAACCGATCGAGCCAAAGTTCACGTGATCGAGGCTTTCTACGGAGATTTAAAATTTCATTTCATCCTCGCCACTGTGCGATAGACACGTGGGATCGCTCCAATTCAGTCACGATTCCTCTTAATCGAGGCACGTCATTCTACGATGACGTATTTCATATTTCGCGTATAAACACCGTTTATCTATGACAAGCGATTCGATTACCATGCAATTTTTCTATCCCTAATCAGCAAGACATCCACTTATTTATTGATGCTCTTCCCGTCGCGACGAAAAAAAAAAAAAAAGAGAAATTAATTCGTCGCGTCGTAAATTCGGCCCAGGTCGAACGTCTCCCCCTTAAGCTATGAATGAACGTCTATTTTCGTGAATGGCCGCACCTTGCGCGAATCGCCGACCGCCTGGAATTATATACCACGTTAAATAAATTTCGATGTCCGGCGAAATAATCGCGAGAAGGCCCCTCGAGCAGTGCAAGACACTTCGCGTGTCCTGCCAGCCGAGCACACATATGTGCTCATAAATCGACGGTCCACGCGCAAGACTCGCGGATGCATGTGCCGGGAGTACATGTGCATACGTCCTCGTGCGTGGCCATCTACTTCGGGCCAAAGATAGAGCCTGACATCATACACATGAGCAGCACTCCAATCGAACGTACGATAAACGCACATGCGGACGCGCACTTGGCGTCTCGAATTACAGGAAATAATCCCCACCGCAAGTCCCCCCTTTTCTCAAAGGAAACCGTAAACTCCTAAAATTCCTACTTCCCCGGATAAATAATCGCGGATCGGATAAATAATCAACTGCCAAACTCCACTTTGCGCACCTTTAAGGTGACGTGAAAGTGGCGTCAAAGAGGTCTCGTTTAAAAAACATATCTCCAAGCTGGGTGTACCGAATCTTTCCAAACTTGACACTGTGAATATGGAGGCTATAAGGAAGATCCTGACACCCATAAAATTTTCAATTTTTTTAAATTTATTTTAACGTGTTTTCAAAATTGTTTAAAAAAAAAATGAAATTACACGAGAGTCAGGACCTTCCTTATAGCCTTCGTGATCACGTTTTAATGTTTGAAAGGATTCGGTACACACCCAGTTTATAGAAAAGTTGCGGATACCACTCTCACATGCTCTTAACCGGGAAGCCACCGTTTGGTTCGCCTCGAGTGGCGCTGCGGTCGCCAGTTTCGTCGAGCGTTTCACCCCCGAGACGACTTTTCCCCAAAATTTGGGGGCCGATCCGGCCACTATTCGCCGACTCGCGGCAAAGAACACGGAATGTCTCTAGCGAGTGGGTCAGATAGAAAGTGGTCTCGGCCGTGACGTCACTCGACTTGACTCACCAATCTGCCTCCTCGACACAACTTGGGGTTTATGTTAGTTACGAGCGCACCTTCGCATTTGCATTTATATATATATATATTTCGTGCCAGACGGTCGGTGGTTTCCAGTGCAGCCGCTGAAAACCGCCATTACTTCTCCACGGCCGGGACTTAATACTTCACCGGGGCCCATATTTGTCGTCGGGCCCCAGGACGAAGACATTAAGTCCCTCGGTCCGGCCACCTCCGAGGTGTCTTGGGTTACCGCTGCACTTATGTCGGTGCACCTTGCCTCTGCCCGTACTCGTGTCCCCACGGTTGTCGCACCCGTTGTTATCGCCATTGCTCCTTCCCTATCGAGCTGCGAGCAGATTTATCGCGCATCTACCGAAACATGGCGCCCCCGAGATTACCGGCCATGTCGGGTCATGTATTCTCTAAAAGGTGATCATAGAAAATATCGTAGAAAATCGAACGTCGGTGCTCTCTACTTAACCCTCTATGGGCCGGATTTTTTTTTAATAAAAAAAATTGGGGGAACGAAAAATCAGCAATTAGGAACCTATATATGCAGATGAAAAAAAATTTTTCATTTAAAATTTGACCTGAAAGTTACACGGGCCCATAGAGGGTTAATCTCTCTATAAAGTATTTCTTAGGTTCAGTGAATTTTTTTTTTCTCGGTGTACCTACGTAGTATTGCCTACTTCGGAAGGATATATCGAGAAAGTTTACCATTGTTGACGAAGTTGAACTTCTTGGCCCTGGGTAGAGTGGAGGAGGTGCGAGCGCAGGTGAGGGCCGGCATTTCGGGTTCCTGGACCTCCGGAGACGACTTAAGGGACCTCTTCAAAGGCAATTCCTCCACTGCGGACTCGGCTGCGCGTTTTACGACTCTCTCCTCGGTCTCGGTTGCTTCCTCTGTTGACAAACACGTCAGAATGTTTATCAGGAGACGCACGATCCTCGGTACGACAAGGACGCGTGTCACGTACGCGATCTCTCGATATGACGGTGCTCTTTCCAAGCTCTCTCTATAACTACCGGTCGCGTCTCTCCGTTCCTATTTTAAAACTTACGCGTTTCGATCCGTACCTTTTTGCGCAACGACGCCGAACGAAAATAAATACAATTCCTAGAGCAGCGTAATTCGTCGAAACTTTCGCTCGGCCGATAATTGCGGGTAAATCGTTCCAGAAAAGCCGCGCAATGCAATCGGTCCGGAATGAAGTGTGGCTCTCATAAACGCGGCAACTGCATCAGTGGTGCAACGGTGCATTGTTCCCCTGCCGGTTGGCGGCACTACCGATATACTATAGTATTACACCACGTGCTACTTCGAGAAATTCTTTCAAAGGTTAACGAAGGCCGTTACTACCTCGCAAAAGAAACGACCGGCCTACACCTTACATTATTCCCGCAGACATTCCTCGTCGCATGCGGCATATCGCCGGCACGAGATTAACCATGGATCGGGATCGCGATTCGACGAGACAAATTAAATCGCCCATTCTGTCGCGCGCCAAAGGACGTCCAATCGCTACCCATAACATAAAAATTAAATCACGGCAAAGGTTCTATAATCGGATTTAAAAACGACTCTCCATTTTTTGCGGATAGCGATTTACGCCGCCGTGAGTTGCAATATTCAAGTACAATAAAAAGCACGAATACTTGACACAAAAGTTCCGTACTTCAAGTTAATATTTATTTCTCAATTCGTAGGACTTATCGTGGATCCACGTTCGGCACAATGAAACGTACGTTCCGTTTTGTAGAGCCTGTAATTTCTTTCTTTCACATTTTTCCACGGCTTATTTATATCTCGTGGAAAAAGACTGACCAAGTGCAGCTTCGGTTAAGCTACCTTAGAAAGTGACTTTCTCTTTCCGAAGTCTCGTCGAGTATCGAGTCTCGTGGACCCGTCCATAAGAGGGTTAAAAGTCGCCTAGACGAGGTACGTAACGAAAGGCGAGAAATTGCCATTGTTTATCGCGCACGTAACAATTGCAGAAAAATCCCCCGGTGCCCGATGGCGCTTTGGTTCGATGAAAACGCCGTGACTCGTTAGTTCTTTGTTTTCTATCGCGACTCGTATCGCAAACGATCGCCTGTGTGCGTCGCGACTCGCGATTCGGTGCATAAGTAGAATACACCGTCAGCCCGAAGAAAGCATTCGCGAATCAGCGAATCCACGCGACCTAATAGAATTACGAGGCGGCGGTTTCATTATGCACTTCCGGGGATCTCTTTCGAAACTTCCTGCATCGCGTATTTCGAAACCGCGTCCTTTCTGCCGCGGCACTTTGCATGGACTAAAATAAACAAGACGAGCGCCAAACGCTTCCGCTCGTCATCCGCCGTATCAATTAAAGACACCTCCGCTTCCTACATAATCTAAACTCCGTCTCCGAATTCTCGCAACCCATAATCTCGTCGTACCAACGGCGAAACTCTTCCTTACGACGAAAAAAAAAAACCGCGACGAAAATATTCTCACGAATAAACAAACCGTTTCACCCAGCGAAGCTCGGCGTGCCTCCCTGGGCGCCGCCATCTTTGTTCCTGCTTGTGTTGCCAACTTCAGTTCAGTATACTATAATACAGTCGGGTTAAAATAATAGTACAATCTGGTATAATGAAGAAAATAATGGTATAAATTAAGAAGTTCAAAAATCACGCTCGTTTATAATGTTTCTCAACTCACCTGGAAACTGAACACGTAACAAACTCTAATACCGAAAACGAAAAGGAAATAAAAACTTAACGGTTTAATTTCAATTCCTATTTTAACGAAGCATAAGCGAATAAATAAACAGAAATACCCATCAACGATGACGAAGTAGTCCATAGTCACGGTTTAATTTACAAATAAAATAATGGTACAAAAATCGGGTATCGTAATCGTTCTAAAAATACACAGTACACCGGACAGAAACAATAGTGATTGGCAATACTGGTTCCCGCCGTCCTCCGCGCCGCCCGGCGGCGATTCCCCGAACCATATCCAGGCGTCTAGGATCTAACGATTTTTCCAAAGTGTTTCCTCCCCCGGAGGGTACATTAAATAAAGTTCCAAATAAAAGCGGTTTCTCTAAATGTATATATTCCTCGATTTGGGGAATTAAAACACGTACATTGTACATAAATGGCGGTAATAGTTTTTGGAGCGAAGAGTGCCGAAATGAGATAGGAAAAAATTGGGCTCACCCGATAAGCGCCTCTTGATCGGCAGTCTCGGTATCAGGAGAGTCGGCGGTCGGCTGCTGCGGCGGCTCGTCGTGGACTGGCTCGTCGCGCGGGCGAGCAGCGACACCTCCGCGCTCATCCTCGGGGAAGGCATTCCTGAGTCACGGAACCGCCGACTCGCGGACTGACCGAGTCACGGGCTCGCGAGTAAGTAAGTCGGAGGTCGGCCCGCCTCCCTTTACCGCGCCATGTTCGCCCAGTCGACCCTGGAACCACGAGACACTTCCTGGTGAGCGTCTCGTCGCGTCGGTAGTTCGTGCACGTCTCTTTGCCCCCGACATTGAGGGGGGGAGACGACTCGATATCTTTGATCCGAGTCGGTACGGCAGAGCTGCACAAATTAATATCTAGGGACCTTTTCCTAGAAATGATACATTTCCAGACCGTAATAGCTCGAGGTAAACCGGGGAAAACGTGTAATCTTCGTTAATTGAAACGCTCGAGATCAAGAAACTTCGGAGAGTCTCGCGTCAAATATATGTGCCCATAATTATGAAAGTGGTCAAAGTCATATATTTTTTCTTGCGAAATTACATTGAATTAATTTCGTTTGAAATAATATGGCGTGAAATAACTGATAAACTCATTTTTTTTTTCATTTTGACTTAGACCACTTTCATAATTATGGGCACATATAAATGCGCGAAACACTGACCTAGTTGTTATCTGCGACGTTCAGCTTGTCGCGTCAAGCAGGACAGAAAATATTGTTCTCTGAACCTCTTAAATGAATATCGTAAACCTTAACCGTTTTTTGAGCTGTGATCGAGACCGACTGGTACACTTAATACGGAGATGCAGATTTGAATATTTCACTTCCCCTCGGTAGTTCGACAATTTTCCGTCCACCGCTTTCGGCGTTGCATGTATCACGAGTCGAGGAGAACAGGCATCGTTTACTCGCACAATGGACCGGTATCGAAGAAACGGACGGGATGCTAAATCGGGGATGAGTTTTTTCTTCCTGGAAAATAAATCACCGTTCTTGGGAGGGATCCGCGGGTGCGGACTCGTTCGACGCATTCCCGGAATAAAAGAAGGTCCAAGATGGCGGCGCGTGACGGCCCGCGCGTCCTCGCGGCCGTTTCGGCAGATGGAATAAACCGGCGACCCACGGGAGGTAGGGGAGGGGAAAAGAAGGAAAAGAAACGCGGATGAATAGGCCCCGGCGCATTGACTCCTTGACTCACGCAGCCGAGATCGCGTCGCGAGCCTTGAGGAGCTTTAACAGGAACCGGGAACTCCTCCCCAAGGCGAGCCGGAATTCGCTCTCCTCCCTTTGTCGGTTTGCATGGCCGATCGTTATCATCGGCCTCCCGCGATTCGCGAGTCGTTCGCTTCCTCGGTCCCGAGGACCATTTTCGCAATTTTTAACCTCTTTTGGCGCACCCCAGCCGCAGCCGGAAATGAGGCCGCAATGGGCATAAATTATTCCAACGGATTATTAATTCCGCTTGACGCGTTAAATCTAGAAATGAAGGAAATATTTCGAAGAGGTAAGACAAATTATCGGAGGTCCATGGGTTATTCCCAGAATCATGGGCGAGGAAAGGCGAGCATGTTTACAAGATATGAGCATGGCCTAAACAATTGATACGGCTAGACCAAGACGGTCCCTGCGAAAAGTGGACGGCACTTGGTCGAGAATCATGGAAGGGAACAGTTGGACCAATTTCTATACGTCTCCTTGAGGCTTGCATATATAATTTTTAACAATTAATAATCTACGAAAGTATAGACTTGTCAATAGTAGATTCGCCTTCGTTAATTTCACCTCCTACGGAAATACGTTGGATTCCTTTTGGGAAAGACATTTTCTCCGAAATTCCTCGGGCGGGGCGAGACGTTTGTATCGCCATAGGGCGCTGCCCGCCTCAGGCGGCGAACAGTAGGTCAGCATTAGCGCACATGCGCCGAGCGTTAACCTCAAAATATTGAGCTCCTTCCTAGAAGCGCGCGATCGGTTCGATCGGGCGAAGGTGGGGACCTAATTCGGTCTCGCGACAATCTCGGCGACAACTCGGGGACAGGCGAAGCCAGGAATGCCACCTTTCCTCGGGCGCGCGAGCGGGCGCGCGTACATTTACATTTAAATAGAATAGAGCCTCAAGGAGAAATCGCAAGGCTGCGGCAAGGACTCCGCTCGTTTACGTTCGGCTCGACCGAGCCAATGCGAGCGACGCGCCGCGCCGTTACGGATATCGACTCGCTCATTGCGAGCTCCGTGCAAACTTCGCTGGTTCGTTGTTCTTGGTGCGCTTCGCTTCCTGCCGTCGAAGAGCCACCCTTTAAGCCGTATTTTTAATGCCCGTATACCCCAGGTAAATTAGGCATCAAGAAGTTTCCAGGGAAGTATTAAAAAGAAATGACGGAACATTATAGGGAACTGTGGGAAAATGATTAAAAAAATTATTTAAATGACATTTTGTTTCGGGTCGCGACGTTTGAAAATTCTCATGGAACCGATGATGCATCATGGCGACTGTCGTGGAAAGGAAATTAAAGTAGGAGGGTGTAAAGAGTATTTTACGGTCAATCGGAGGTAAAGGGATGAAGTGCTTACAGCACGTAACGCGTCATGCTAAGCTCTGCGATCAATCTCTGCATTTATAAAGCCCGTTATCGCGGATCGTAACCTTGGGAGACCTTATAAAAATCATAAAAAATGATCGGCCGTCGGATTAAGTGGATTAAGTGGAACGTGAAATTTTCCCATTTCACGTTCTCGATGTGGGAGCAGGTTTGCAGGTTTCTCCCTGCTGGTGGCTGTTCCGCGTTGAGAGCAGAAATAATAATTCGAGATCCGGAGTCGAAGATGAACACGTTGTGTACATACCCTGTGTACACTCCTTAGCGCAATTAGGGGGACATACGGAGCGTGTTACCGAGATAATCAAATCACACGAGCCCTTACCGCTTACAGGGGTCGAAGCTACCCCGGCGAATCGCTAGGGGAAATTCTGGGGCCCCTTGTACGTATTGACATCATACGGGAGTTGATTCATTTGTGTGCTTTTTATTATCTGCCCGGAGGCTGAATGTTTTCTCTATCCACAGGGGATGGTGGTAATCAATTTATGGGGTTGCACGGCTGGGGTGCTACCGATGCTTCATCATGTGCAGCACGTCACTCTGGATACAATGTTTCCGGGCAAACATGGTAAGCTCTTATTTTCGTACAATCCGTACTTCAGATAATTATTTTATAAATAATATATCAACTCCTTACACGTCACCTCACCATTAAAATTTAATTAATTAAACATTTTTTCACCATTTTTAGGATCACGGATCTCCTTCGCAACATTAATTGGCATCTCTTAGAAAATTTTCTAAAAACTATCAGGCTGAAAATGTAAAATTTCAGCAATAAATTAATTACGAACCTTCTTTATCCGATACCAGGGGGCCGAGAGTAGCAGCGCACTTCAAGTATTAATGAGATTGGTTGTCGGTTAAAATTGCAAATAAGTAAAAAAACGCGTCACGTGATGCGCAAATAATCTCAGAAGCGTACACGCAAGATCCTTCCTCGGCGGCGCCTGGATCGCTACTAGCCAGCGCAGCGCGGCTGCATCTAGGGTTGAGCGAAAACGGCGCTGCGTCGTCGTGACGTCACGGATCGCCGCGTTGCCGTGGCAACGCCACCGCGTGTGGGAATTCCGCGAGAGTACGCCACTGTGCATCGATATGCACGTGCGCGCGCACATTCATAGTACGCTTGTGCCACGCAACCCAAAGTACACGTGTGCATAAATACGTCCCACATATGCACGGGACTCGACAGAAATATGCTTTTCTGCATCGATATCCACCAGGAGTAAATAAAAAGAAAAAAACAATGCGCAAGTAGACGCACCTTACGTCACCGGCGTTTAGAACCTAATGTATATCGAATCGATCGACTCACCCATATGTAAATTCTATGCTTCGGCATTGAGAAAGAAAGAACGAGAATTTGAAAAATTTCTCTCTACACTTGTAGGAGTAACAGGGAATTTTTTTTATTTCAGGGGGAAGGCGGATATCAAGAGTGACGTAATAAATTTGAGGAAGAAGGAATCCTTGCCTTGATCAAGAAACGTCATTAAACCACGCCTTGTTTTTCACCCTCTTTGGTCAATATTAATGGATCAATTCTTACGTTCCATTCGAATTGACCCCATGGTCGCGAGAGAGAGGAAATTAGTTCCAATCGGAATAGGTAATGCGGGACAAAGAGCCTATCGATCGATCAGGAGTCAGTAGGGTCTTGAAATATAGAACCGAGGTACTCACCTGCCGACTGTCGCAATTCCGCACCGCATCAGGTGCGCGGTACCTGGCAACTGCACGTCGAGACCGAGCACCGAGCTTCCGCGTGTCTGGATCCCTCGTGACTGCACTCGGTCAGGTGCAGGTGTATGCAATTCGTATTTAGATCGCATCGATCACCTCTGCACGTCATGACGACCTACAGTCGACCCGCCGTGACACACTTTTAGGGGTAGAAATTGCGGCGCTCCAGGTGCGGGGCTTTCACCCCTAGGAAAACTCCCCCTTCTTCCATCTAATTTTCATCGTTTCGATCTGAAAAAAACATCAAAATTTATACTTACAATTTTATCGCGCATATTCGACAAATAGTTAAATTAATTTTTCAATATTTGAATATTTTTTATTTGCAGAGGGAGAAAACGTCAAGTGGCAGAGTTCGGGGCATGGCGATGGTTTTGGGTATTGTCAATTTTTTTAATAAGTTTTCGAGGGCGACTTTTCTCGGAGGGGGGTTTCTTAAGAGGACCAGGGGGTGCCCTAAATGTGGAGATCCCTGGCTTCGCCGCCTATGGAGGAAAGCGGGGTAGAGATCGCACCCCTCGCGAGATTGCTCGGAGCATCCGGAGAGGATCGATACTGCGTGTGCGCCCATTCGCTCTCAATCGCTCTCCTGCCATTTTCCTCGCTGGACGTTTCCACGAAAACGTCCGGGAAAATCATTCTGGAAAAGGGTCATTATTCCCGGCAACGCAGTGACAGTGCCTAATTCGGGTTTGCAACGACAGTCACCGGGTTGGTACTCGAAGGTTCGTCTCAACAGTCAGTGGATTCCCAAAAATACGGTGTTACTCAGTTTTATATATTTTAGGAGTTTTAACCCTGGTGATCTGGTAAATAAAAATGAAAGACAGGAGAGAAACGCGGAGCCACGTGAGTGTGGTGCCTAAATAGTAAAAAAGCACCGATAAGGTCCCCAAGAGAAAAAGGAGGAAAATGATCTGAACCACCCAGAGGCGAGAAAATTTTTCCCAAAATGGGGACCAGATTCGCGGCCTGTGAGTTCCGACATTTTCTAATTTTTCAGAGTATTATGAGACTCGATTTAATGCCGGATGAAATTTTTCACAGACACGTTAAAATTAACGAGTCTCCATGACTATTACCAAAGGCTCCTTCATGGGAGTCAACCGATCCCTTCTGGATTGGACATGGCAAACACCGTCAAGTATTTCTCACAAACTTTGCTCTGTAAGTGAATTATCTTTTAATTCCCCTCGTGTTTTTTTTTTAATTTAATATTTTTAATTTTATTTGCAGCCCTGCTAAAAGACGTCCCGGGCTCACCTCTGGAGATGATAAAATGCCAGGAAATGGACGGACAGCGAATGGCTTTGTATCCTAGTCTGGATTACAAGCAGTTGTACAACGCACTTGCACAGCTGATGGACGTTGTCAACCTCGTACACGTAGGGTTACAAGGTACGACTGCGGATAAATAATTAATTCATCCTTAGATGGAGCGGTCTTATGCGGATTTATTTTAATGCCGTCAACTTTGTATGCTGCAGCGTTCGGACAAGCCTTGTTGCAATGCCTTGCGTGTCTGTTACCATTCCTGGAGCAAGACTTGATCGATAATGTGCCGTACTTAGCGGCAAGTGCAATATCCGTCCTTCCTGTGGAACTGCACCAAGAAATCGTCAATTATCTCTGTTTCTACATTTTGCCCTTCACCATCAGTACGTGTTTATATTCACATATACTTTTTATGATATTACAAATTGGCCTAGGATTTGATAATTCTGTTAATGCGGTGATCTACATTTTCAGTAAGAAAAATGGAGGATGGAAGCGAGAATTACGCGAGCCAATCCATTTCCGCAGTGATCATGATGGTTTTCCAGTACTCCAGCAATCCCGGTATGTCATTCTTACCTGAACTTCGCTTCGAACGTAAAGTTAAAAATATTATTATCGATGTAATTGAAAAAAAAATATTGTTCAGCTCATCATTGTCAGTTACTGGAATGCCTAATGGCACTTAAACCAGGAGTGGTGAAGGACATTCTGTGCGTGGTGGCCTATGGTACCGCTCCTGCTCGAGCAAGTGCTGCGAAATTGCTCTTTTACTATTGGCCGACGTTCAACCCGAATTTATTCGACCGACGAGCCGTGCTCGTTAAATTTACAAGTAAGTCCATCAAATAAATACGAAGATTGTCACACCCGCTGCATTATCCGCTCTCCTAGTCTACGCGAAATTCTGCGACTTTAAACATTTACGCTGAGGAAAAATTGATTTTCCAGACGACCTCACTCCGTTCGTCTGCCAAAGAGATTCGTGCCCGAATGCAGGAAATGCCGAGGCCGGAAAAGTCTGTTACGATCATTGCGTCTCCATAACATTTGCCACCGAGTCTCCTCCTCCGATATATCTTTGCATCGAGTGCGCCAATGAGATCCACCGAGAGCATCCGAATCAGATGTTCTATGACATTCTGCATCCCATGCAGCAAGTATCCATGGTCTGCGAGAATAAGGTAATGCTACGGACAGAGATTCAAATGGCCGAGATCGATAAGAGTCGAATCGATGGAATCCCCTTCAGAATTGCAGAGCGACCGATAAGTCCGCGATCAGCGTCTGCTTCTCGACGGAATGCGCCAGCTACAACGGCAATCATCCGATTAGATATTGTCAACAATGCCACAACATTCGCCACAATAATCGCCGCGGAGGCGATCACGTCTATCACATGGCGTTGCCTCACATTTCCCAGATGGACGCGCAAATGCAGACGTACATGGTACAAGTAATCGTCAGGTGAGATATGCGATCCTTTCCGATCGTGGCTTTTGTGGTCGACAGCCATTCGCGTTATTATCGATGACGAAGTCTTACGAAATGTTCGACCCGACGTCGTGACTGCATGGAGCCGCGTCTGTACGATCATCCGCGACCTGTTCAACGAAAAAGTCACGTATCGTTCACCATGTTGTAAAAAGAAATCGTCAGGATTCGGAGCTGCGTCTTTTGGAACGGCCTAAAAAATGAGAAATTCCGGGCGAGAGATTAAATTCCGATTTTCAATATATTTCCTGGACTTTGTGAACGAGACGTGCTTGCGCTCGGTATCCTGTTAGATCTCGACGAGAAGCAAGAAATTCGCGGCTGTTTTATGTGTGTACCCTCTCCTATCAACGCGAGAAAATTCGACCTTATCAACGATCGGGATTGGTGCAAGTCAAAGCCGACAGCATGATTACTTACTCGTGAAAATCCTCACCAGTTTTCCGCATACGTTATCCCCGGCAAAAAAGAAACTCGCTGTCGCGGGACCTCTCGAATTTGCTGTAATCATTCCTAAATGGCCAACAATGCAGTATCTATTATGAAGTACTGATCGACGAACACGAAAGGGACGTTTTTGCTTTATGTGTTTTGCCAGTGCTGGCTGACCTGCTTGGTAAGACACGATCCACGGCCTCGTTCGACAAGATATTAATATAAATTATAAGTAATTCCTCGAACATTAATTTTCAGCTCCAAAATGTCGGACGGGGCAGGTGTTCATTATTCATCCCAAGAATGAAAATTACGAAATGACCTTTCTTTGAATATTAAACTTTACAGGAATTTCCGTTCTTGGGCACTTTTTATACTTACCTAACACATTACCTTCGTTAGAATTGTATTGTCTGTATGTTGTCCTTTTCACTGTACCCTCCACCGTGAACACTTTCTGCATTTTTGTTCTCAATTGTTTGCTAGGAGATGGTTGATTAACTTTTCTAGGAACCTTCAAATCTGTCTAGAATTAAACATTCTGTGTATATTTAGAACCTTCTATGTCACAACTGGAAACATTTGAATTCTCCTAGTTTCACTGTTAGTCATTTGAAAAACTAGACATTTCATATTATTATAAACATTGCTGCATTTTGTTAAGTACTTTGCCTGCTGTGCAGACTTCGCGTGCACTTCGACTTCGATAATTCTCACCTCTTCCTTTATCATACCTTATCTTTCCTGTTATATAGAAACACGTTTACTCGTAGCTTATAGTTTAGGAAGAGCACTATAAACCTCCTCTTGGGACACCGAGAAGAGTCAAACACAGTAATGCAACCTGCGACACACCGACGTCAGATTTCATTTGGCACTAACCTGACACAATATCGAAGAACACGGATTTCCACCACGTGCTTAGTCTTACCTCTGACACGTCGGTATGCATACATGTATAAGAGAAGACACAAGGACACCTAATTTACCTCTCTGCAATTATCTCTTTCACTTAATGTACACTGCAACATTTTTCCACTATCAACTAAATGGTCAACGGTCACCCTCTACCCAGCAGTGCAGCTAATCTATAGAAAGCATCTTGACATGTCTTGTGAAATGTATGTAAAGTGTAAACTTGCCCGACACGCCTTAATCATCGTAATTACTGTCACTTGTGTTGAAAGGAGATTCATGTTTCGCTTTTCATTATGACTAGATTCGTAGACACGTGTAGTAGTGAATCAGCTGATTCTGATTCAACAATAGCCGACACGTACTAAAATGTTAATTCACGATCAAGAATGCGTTTGCACAATCAATGACCGATTATGGATTAAATCGTGTCTGCCGATGTTCGATAAATGAAATCAAGTGATCGTAGAAAATAAGTTTGCGATACAAAATTCGAGATGATCGTTACCTCGACGGTGATCCGTATTTTCACTAACTTAATAATAAGCTCCGACGATATTTAATGTGGAAATTGTAGTTTCTCGACATTCGATATCGTGGAAAACAGGCTCCACTCGAAATTTTTCAGGATTTTCCTCACGCCTGTAATTTTCAAAGAAAATAACGATTTTCTGGACATTTAATTAAATGGACAAAAAAATTGGAGTGCAGCCTGCCAGAAAATCCGGATCCAAAATATGAAAATATAGTTTATGTCGTTCTTGCTAAGTGAAAAACCTCCGAATATCGGCAACGAGTAAACGCGACTCTTGATCGTGTCCGACAAGCTCTGACGAATTTCTTTTCCTATTTTTGCAGCCTGCTCAAGGAGGCTGAACCGCTAAGTATGGATAGTAACAGAGACATCTCGGAAATAAGTACTAATAAGGGCAGCACAGGATTCCCAGGAGGAGCCGGAGGCAGCGGTCCTGGGGGAGGATGTCTCGGGGGTGGACGATCCGGTCCCTGCGATCCAACTACCCTGGAAGAACGACAATTGCTGGGCCGATATGGGGTTTGGCTGCTGGTCGGCCTGTGCACCCCGAACGAGGATACTCCCGTGAAAATTCTCGGACGTTTATTGTCAATGCTATTTCATTGGTTTCATGTCACTGCCTACTCATTCGATGGTACAAAAAAAAGCCTTATGCATCTTATCTTTTCTGTTGGTAATTTAACACTTCACATTACACTATTGAAGTAGAGTAGGACGTAGGTATAACTGGCTGCGATTGTAGACACATTCTCTGGAGGGCGAGGCCTTGCTTTGGGGAGGGCCGCCATTTTGGTGCACGCTTGGTATTTTCTCGGAATCGGTCCCCTTATATGTTCATTCTTTTTCCATGGGTAAGAAGACTAAGCGTTCACCTCCGAAACATTTTTTTATCAAACCGCTGAAGCCTTGAGGATATTTCTGGAGTGAATATTTGTGAGAAGAATGGCAATTGATGCGTGTTATGTTGGGTTAAAATGGTTGACCTCGCCGAAATGCAGCCTTGGCTGGTCCGTTCTTGTTCGGTGTACATACCTACACGTCTCACGCATTCAATGTAGGACCTTTACATGCAAGTACACGTACATACAACATATATGATATGTGTCAGACTCGATGTGGTAAAAAAAATTGCTCTGGTGATTCTAACGAGCCTAAACAAGAATGCGTCTAAGTCGCGATAGTTGTCAGATTTTCCAGCCGATGCATAGAATCGAGGCATGTCGAAGAAAAGCATTTGGACGTGATTTACCGAAACGTTCCTTCCGCAAGGCCATAAAAAAATATATATACATTACTTGCAGGACCTCTAAATTCTATGCACCGACATCGTAGTGAGCCTCCAAACTGACGCGATTTCCCTGAATTAAATTCTCTACCTCTTCCTCTGACTACTCCATGCATTTAATATATTGACATGAGCAATACATTAAACGTATTCCCACACGTCATGCGTAATATTTGTGTATCATAGATATGTTGTTACGTGTGACACATGCACATCTCGATGTTCCCCCTCGATGGCACTGAATGATACCTCCGTAGTTTGCACTTTGCTGGCGACTCTTTTAGCGGTCTCGAAATATTCCACAATTTTCTAGGACAAGCCGAGAGTACCCTCGAAAAACTGAAAACCGATTACGTTTGCGGGTGGCTGTCGGAAGTCATGAAAACGCACTACGAAGTTTTCATCTCCTGCCTCTTGCCACATCCAGCAGACTACGTCAGGGTTGGAGGACATTGGTGAGACTTTTCTCATATCATTTGGCCTTTTTTAATATTAATAAATCTATTACATATAATAATTCCGATTTTAGGGAAACTTTAGCTTCGAGGACGTCTCATCTGAAAGATGGACTGAATCGACTCTTTTGCTTGGTCCCATACGAAGTGATAACGACCGATGTTTGGGATTACGTGATGCCTCATTGGATGGAGGCCATGGTGAATGACGTACCGGAGAACGAGCTTCACGAGTTAAAAATCATCTTATGGTAATTTCTTCTTATTTCTCACAAATTGGTAGTTCGCAAAAATAGACATATAAGTATTATCCTCCCTCCCAGCAAAATCTTGGACCCTGATATGAGCCCCTTGGGCTTCGACGCGAAGAAGATGTACAATTTCGTGGCGAAACGATTCAAGAACACCAGCGCGAAAGTACAGGAGCAAGCCCTGAACTGGTTGCAAACCTTGACCATGCTGGAGATCATGATTCCCTTGAATCAGCTGTTTTCCATGTTTAGCGATGGCGTGGCAATCATGGGAGCGACTAATCTCGGAGACGTCGACGATGGCGAGCAGAAGGACCGAAATACTGCCGACTCTACCGATGGAAGTGTAATATGTCGGTATTCAAAAAAAGAAATCCAACCAGAAAAATGTGCAATAACTTAATAATACTTAAGAAAAGGTTAATATTTTTTTCAAAACAGGTCCTGTGGTGGAAAACGAGTCCGGCAGGTCTACTCCTTTGTCCGACGACGTAATTCCTACCCCTCGACATATGGAATTCTCCACAAACGCGGAACTAAATCTATCCTGTTGTATTTTAATGTTGGACGTGTTGCTCAAACAGGTGACGATTTCGTAATAATTATTCAAATTAAATGTTAAATACTTAATTTTGTAATTGGATTTGTTTTTTAAGATGGAACTGCAGGACATGGACAAACATACCGGGATCAACACTTGGGTATGTAGGGATGCTTGTCACCTGATGAAGTCGATCGTCGCCGCGACCTGGAGCGGAAGTCACATATGCAAGGAGGACAGCGAGTGCACTTACTGCGAATCCAGAGTAGTTTGGCATCAGCTGTGCCTGCAATTGATCACTTACATGGCTCCGGAGTACCCAGCCTATCCACCAGATGTTAGTTTACCATAATTTAAAAATCTGACCTCTTAAATATTTTCCAAAATTCGGCGCGTCAGTAGAATTCCACAATGATGAGTTAATTGTCAAGGCTGGAATTGTCATTACAGACTATCGTCGATGAAACTGGAGAGGATCACGGTCGCAAAAGTCCTCCGGAATCTGCAAAAAAATCCGATGCCAAGCCGGACGTTGTCATCAACATGCCGGTTCCCGATTCACATTCAGTTGGCGGAGTTCTTGTCCACATGCCTCATGTATGCATCTATTACAGATCACCTAATTAACGGGAATGTAGTGTAGCATGTAGTGTAAATTCACCATTTTCAACGCCTCTTTAATGTGTATCCCGCTATGATGTGTGTCTAATCTGTGTCTCATCCAACGACGTGGCACGTCATCTCGATACGGTAGGCTAATCGGTCGCCCTAAATGAATCTCTTGATCGTTTATATCAGTTTTTCGAACAGATTATGACAGCCACCGTAGAGACAGTTTCGGAGCAATTGGACCTAGCCGCAATAATGCCCACCGAGAAAGTCATATCAGCAGTTGCAAGAGCCGTCACGTTATCGGAAACTGATGTCGGTGAGTTACGAGAAGACCCTTCCTCCTGAAAACGTATGTTGGAATGATTATTTAAAAATTGATAATTGTAGCAACAGCCACGGTAAGCGTAACGAGGGCTAATCTCATCGGAGAGAACGACCAACTTCTGACTATCAGCCCCGAAAACGAGCTGGACGACTTCTGGCACACTTCTGTTGGAAAATTTAGGTTCACCATCGAAGATTTACCGGAACAGCTTCAGTACATACACAAGCTTCTGAAGGTACGCGATTAAATTTTCTAAAGAAATCATTTTACTAACGAGTAGTTTTATCAATTTTGGGTTATTGTTCCAGGAGATCACGAATATCGACAAGCCGGATATTTTGTATTACATGCTGCAGTGCTTGAACATGCTGTGCCTTTACGGTGACGCCTTTAGTGTCGCTGTGAAGGACCACCAGGGATTTTTTATTTGGTGCCAAGAAAATCTGCTGATTAAAAAGTAAGAATGCAAGTACAGACCAGAGAATCGACAAAGGAAACTCTTAATGGGGCATACCAAATTTAAAATTCATTTTTATAGCCTGTGGGAATTATTGAACGCGGAGCATTCTCACATTGCCCAGGTCACCGTTCCATTGTTATTACACTGTATAACGTTGCCTTGTGGTGCGGATACTTTCTGGCGTCTTATACAGGAGGAGTTTCATGACTCCGATTGGCGAGTCAGATTCGTGGCTGGTGAGCTACAACAAAAAATAAAAAAAAAAATAGATGAAAAATATTGAAATTTGAAATACTGTAATAAATTTTCCAACCATTATTTCCTCAGTTGAACGGGTTACTTTGATAACAAGGTTTATGGATTCAACTCCATTAAGGAATGTCCTTAGTCTACAAGCTGCGCTAGCTAATGCGTTTTGTTACCTTATCAGCAGTATGGATGACAGTAATGTGTACGTTGCCCAGAGAGCTACTCTCTACCTTGGAACAATTCACGATACAGCTATCAGGGTGCGTATAAAAATATATAAATATTTTTTAACAGTCGTTATCAACATCACAGGAATAAATGTATTTTTACAGTCCCTGATTCTATGTTTGGAGACTCAGTTCGATTCGGTTATAGTGGATAGACCGATGATACTGCAATCTCTGTATCAATTACATAACAGTCTCAGTGACAGACGAATCCTCACGTGGGAGTTTTTCCTAAATCGCTTCGATGCGCTCTTTTTAGAGGCGCAGATAAACCTGGAGAAAACCGGTGACATATCTTACCTTCGAGGTAATTCAGCCCAATTAAAAACGTCGCGATGAAAATCTAAATTGTCCTTCGATATCGTAGATCTCAGAAACACGGATCTGAACAGCGAAACCTTCGTCCGGAAATTACACAGAGCGCACGAGGCCTTGTCGAAGTCCGATGGCAGTGGAACAAGTTCCGTAAAAACCTTGAGTGCAAGTTTCGGGACAAAATGGCCCTACAAACGCACAATGTCAGCCCCTGCATCGATGATTCCTCGACAAGACACGAAGCAAGGTACTCCACGCATACCTCTCCCCTTAAAAGCTCGACAACCCCAAAATCCTAGAAAATCAGATCACTCCTACGAAACAATCTGACACTACGTCGTCAGGAGTTAGAGAGGAAACTAAGGATCGTTACACAGTACCTGTAAATACTCCGGTAAAAAATAATTGACCACGAACCGGCCACGTACACCTGGAAGCTCATAGGCTCATCGTTAGAGGCTTTGGTTACCGCTTTACAAGTCGGGATAAGCAAATAGATGTTTATTCGTGTGATTTACTTTTTAAGGTGAAGTGAAACATCCTTCAAATCAGTCGATTCGAATACAACCCTTTTTTTTTAAGGGTATTAGACCAAACTGTCCGAAACTTTGACACATCACTCCTGATCATCTAAGAATTGTCCTGGCACATTCAAAATTTGGATTTTTCAAAAAAATGATTTAACTCAGCCCAGACCGGAGCCAAAATGGCGTCGAGCCCTCATATTTCGATCAATATACAATTATCGAAGGCTCTGATATGAGAATCGAAAGGGTCAGGACAATTTTACGACAATTTAGAACACTCTGGTAATCGATAAACTCGCATTTGAACGGGATAAAGGCAAAAAAAGTGTTGTATACGTTTCTGTGCTAAAACTATGGTAATACGAGATCTCGGAGTGAAAATTTAATTGACCTGGAAATCACAGATAGCGCAGGGGGTCCCTCTGCAGTCAATTAGGGCCCCAGGAAGCATGAATCCAGAGGATTTCTGGAGTTTTATTTCGATTTCTTTATAATTATTGTACGAAAATGACATATGGAGTATGCCATTTGGTACAATACCCAATATAATTCGACCCAGCCGTCAATATAAAAACGAACGTCGGCGACATAGACATTTAGAAAAATCTTCTTTATCGACGTCGATCAAGTTCCTCAACGTGTTTCACTTCACCTTAAGCCTTGTATAAATGCAACGATATTTTTGTCATTCTTACCGGAGATGGCGAGCCCCTCTTGGGCCGATTCTCATTGCGGCTCGAGGCATCGCCAAGTTGCGAATTGCGTGACCATTTTTCCATGTCGTAGAGAAGGAAAAGGTGTACAGCCGGCAGTATTCCGCGCCTATCCTCAAAAGGAAGAGCTCCAGATTCGGACTGGGTCAGTTATTGGGTTCCACCCCGCCTAATAACAGTATACAAGGTAGAGTAGTGAGTTTGCGTAGAGTAGATGTACGGTGTTCGCGTACATGGTAAATGTCCTCCCTACATATACGGGCCATTAAACGTTTTGAGCTATATATGCAGGGTTTCGTGAACATTGCTTGTGGATCTCGGTTTGGTAAGTCAGATGACTGAGTACGCATTAAGATGAGACCCCTTCACCCGAGCGATTCACTTTTCTACCTTCGATTCCGGCATAGCTCCGAAATGAAACACCGATTAGGTACACGAAGAAAAAAAAATATTCATCGAACCAAGGAGATAATTTCTTCATTCCAAGAATAATTATTTCACTCAAATAAATTCTCATCGTTCCGAATAAATGTTGCATCCTGTTCATTCGAGTTAAATGATTATTCATTGAATCGACAGAATATTTCTTTGGCTCAATGACATTTTTTTTTTCTCAGTGTAGTTAATGCACGAACAAGCGTAGAGTAGTAAAAAAAGGGAATGTTTCGATCAGTTGACGAATATGAATTTGGAATTTTTGCTCAATCGATCGGATTATTCGCGACGTAGTGGAAGTGCTTGTGCATGGGAAATGGAATGCTTTAAGTGGAGAGATTTAATAACTCTGTAAATATTCTTCGGATAGATATAGGTAGTTCTTTAAAGAAACTTTCATTAGATTCGATGCTTTAAGGAAACTTTAGTTGAAGCAGCTAGGGTTTTTTTCTATCGGTTGAGAAGGTAACGATTATTTTAGATGGCCACGTGCATTCCTTGAACATGGTGGAGGAGGGAGCAAATTTACCAGGATTCGCTCATAAAATTGTCGACCTGGAGGAAGCTGACAAGGAGACCATGCACTTGCTCGTTTTCCTCCTGATGCAATTTCTCTCGCGACAGGATCAAGTAAGTGAATCGATTCTGCACGTCACGAAGACTAATTTTAACATCTTTTCCCTGAATTTTTATAGGCTTTCCCCGCGGACGAAAAACCGCTTTCGAAGACTCAGGGAATAGTCCTGCGACATTTGTACCTTCTCCTAGGATACAATCAGACCGAGCGAACGTTTCACACATCTCCCCAACGTTTGCGGTACGTTGACAAAAAAGTGGGCATTTAATAAATCCAAGAAATATGTAAATTAATTTCATTTAAATCGCTTCAGAATCTCTCCGGTCTTCAACGTCTTCATCACGAATCTCCCTCAGCTACTCGACCAAAACCATGTCATGGGTTGGGTGCTGATCCCTCCGGTATTAGCGATTTTACAGCATTGTCCTTGCCCTCCTCAAGGAGTGCCTCCAACGGATCACCAAGCCCCAACGTACAGTCTTTGGTATCTCGAGCCCCATATCAGGCGTTCCTGGTTGATGTCTCTTCTGGTTATTTTGTACAAGGTAGAAACACGTACCCCTTGAAATCTACACGAGTGTAATTAAATTAAACTGCTTTGTATTCCTGAATAATTATTTTTAATTATGCACAGTGCCAATACGGTCAGCAACCGTGGTGCACCCAGCTGCAAGCTCTGGTGAAAATCGTGCTGAACACTCTAGACTCCCAGCACCATCAATGCAAGAGAATTCCCGCGATGGTCGTCATGGGCGGACCACCTTCCAGGTCTCGAGGTCGGATGCAATTACACGTTTTTCATCCCGATAAAACAGAGACATTCATCCCGTCTCTCTTAAACGAAAAAGAAAAAAAATTCTCTACAGACGTATCCCAACCATCTCTGGGAGCGGATCACGACCTGATGGCGAATGCCGTAGGCGAGATGGATAGCGAAAGCCCTCCCATGCGTGGGCAAATAATTTGCGTCCATCAGCGGAGTCCAGCAGCGGCTCATGGAGGTCACACCATGAAAACCCACTGGGAAGAAAGCACGCCGTTCTACCAGAACAAGCACTCCAGGTCAACAATTACTCAAGTGCACATTCCTTGCATCTTACGATTAGTCATACTTTAGTGGAGCTTCGAAACAGCAAAGTTCCCTAGAATAGCAGTTTCGGAAGCTCCTAGATCCCAAACTGGGGAGCCTCTTCCCAGAGCACAAACTTTATCTTGTAAATAGCTCACGTATAATTAACACATTTTCATTTTCTTCCTTTCTACCGACTCCTCAGTCTGGGCCAGAAAAAGCCTCTTCAGCGGAGATCAGCTTCGTTGCCGAAAAAATTCATTTTACTATTTATCGCGAGAAGCTTGACTCGAAATTGGTCACGTCCACCTATGTTTTCTCCTTGTTTCCATTTCGGAATTCTCTTCGTCCGTTTCTTTAACTTTATCGTCTTTAACCCTCTGCCCTGGTCTTTCTTCTTCCTTAAGATTTGTTTCCTCTCGCCCTGGTTATCTTTTATCGGGGGTTTTCTTGAAACGGTCCTGCTGTATCGTCGAGCTTTTAATTAGTAATATTAATTTTACCTCGAAGATCGACACGTTAGATATAATTACAAGGAAGCGTTTAATAGACATCTCTTCCAATGAATAAGTTTTGCTCCTCCCAGGATGAACAGAAATCTAGGCGATTTTTGATCACGCATTGATATCGCTCGATCCCCTCTCAAGGTAATCAATCTACATGTCCGAAAAAGATGTCCGATATAATCATCGGTGTCCAGAAATCATCATCGATGTTTGAAGCACCGATCCAACTAAGGCTGTATCCGACGTAGATCGTTTTTTAAATTGAGCTCGAATTTGCCCCGAAAATGCAGATCCTACTAATTATTCAAAGGATCCTCTAGTACCGCAGTCCATCCGAATGAATTCGACGAAAAAAATGTCAGCAAGAGTTTCAGATTCAGCTTTTTTGGAGTCAGTGCTTCGGAAGCACTGCTTCCTTTAATGAATTTGAGATCGCCACCGATGTCCTCGAAGCTCCAGCCTTTTTCCCTCCGATCTAATTATCCAGCTCTTTCCAGCTTCCGAAGAATCCCCAGAATCCAACCATTACCATTGTCCCGTAGACCTCTCGTATGTGCCTGTGCATCCAGTAGCAGCTGCTTGTTACAATTTTCGCTATTGTGAATGCCTTGCAAAGCTACTCGATCATTGCGGACGATACGGAGTCTGAGCTGGCAGCAATACCAGAGAGTCCGAAATCCGACAGCACTCTACATGGTAGCAGCGGAGGATCCCTTGGAGAACTGGAAGACAGTGCTGCAGTCGTAAGAAGAAGCGCCTCCATGGTGGCTAAGTCTTTGGTCGTCCCGGAATTGGTCGACAAAGTCGACGTGATCAATCCGGTGGTGCAAAAGTCCAAGCAGGAAAATCTTTCAGGGAGACCAACCTGGTTCCTAGGAAGCGAAGATGACGCCCATCAAGTGAGTTCGACCAGTAACGTTTACTTTTTTTATTTGGAGTGACTTTTATCGGTAGACTTTCTAAGTAATTCTTGGTGAACGTCAAAAGTGGTTTGATCCTCACCATAGAAATCCCTCGATTTTTCTAGCCCAGCAACGGAGCACTGCACAAAAAGTGGAGTGTCCACGAGGGCGTAAAAATGATGGTGACTAGCTCGTTTCTGGGAGGCCAACACGAACCTCTTCGCATGCCATCATCAGGAAAATCCAATATCCAATATTCTGCCCCAAATAATGATATAGCAACCCAGAAGTCGTCGGGATTGTCAGGCGCCATTGCCGTTGCTGCCAGCATTTCTCAGATTCAAAGGTCCTGGTTATCTTCGATTTTCTTGGATGTAGTGCTAGTTATGGGGTATTTCTGTAAAATCATAATGGAAGGAGGCTAATCGGAATTATTGGTGCAGGTCCGATACCTCGACGAAGGAAAAAACACCTCCAGCCCAAACAGAAATCGTCGGCTCCCCTGTGGCCAAGCAAATTGGCAGGCAGAAGCACGTGGAGTACACTCCACCTTTGGCATCTCCAGTTTCTCCCAGTCAAGTTGTCACCGTTCTTGGTAGCGATCACTCCAGTTCCCCTGCTGTCAGTTCCGTGTCCTCCCAAATCACCAGCACGGATAATGGTCAGCAACAGCCTTGGGCGAACGTTCTCCAGCAGGCGATAGCAACGCCCACCGTCGAAAGACTCCTGCCCATCGGCACGGTCGTTCGAACATCTGGTTACTTTTTTACTTCAATATTGACGTTGATATGAAATATCCTAGCTGATCCATTTCGTAAAAACATTTTTTTTACACTTTTGTAGGACAAAGAGCCGCGCAACGGGTCATGAAATGCGAAGAAGTTTGCGGTTCGCCAGAATCTCCGTTATCCAAAATGGACGTACTGACAGTCGGTGAGTAAAATCGAATAAAAATACGTGAAATTAATTGAACGAAATTATGCTCATTCTTTTTTTTTGTCAATAGGTTCTTCGTTCGATCAGGACAGCGAGACTTGTATGTCAAGTGACATTACGAGTCCTAGGAGCATTTCCCAGCTAGAATTTCCCATGCCGGAACGTCTGTTGCCAATTGGTCCCCAAAGGGACGTCGTCTCCAGCCTTGTCGAAAAAGTGCGACAAGCCCTTGGAGTTACCGAACTTGATGGTATTGCCAATAAATATGTAGAAATTTTTCTTTTTATCCCGACAATACAATTCGGAATTTTTAAATTCTATAATTATGGAAATGTTATAGTTTCGGATTCCATGAACATGCCAGGGGATGAGAAAGAAGCATTTGGTGCCATGAAGCAGGACAGCATCACTTCTGAAAACCTGGTAAATTTAGTCTCTTCTGAAATTGAAAAGAAGTTTAAAAAATAAATTCTAATCGGGATGCAATTCCACGTGCAAGTCCGCTTCGCTGGTGCCGGCATCGAATGATGTTCACTCTAGCAGATCAGCCAGTCCGAGACGTTTGACCAAACAAGTAGCATTGGAATCGCCACCCTCGACTGCCGAAGATGAGGATTTCTGTGCCCGAATTGTCGAGCACGACCGAAAGTTGAAGGTGAAGGACCAAACTCGAATTCAGAAAGACAAGTCGCGAAAATCTGCCGGAGGTTGCCAGCATTTGCCAGGAGGCGCCAAACGCATGGACAGTTGGTAAATAAAAATCCTTGCTTCTGCAAAAATGCAAAGAAAAAAATATTAACAAAGACATATTGACAATAATTTTATGCGGAATTGCTTTTCAAGGTACGGCACGCCAATGCAGTCTGAATTGGATAACGTGAAGCAGCAAGCCTGCCATGCAGATTTCACTCTGAAACCGAGTGTCTTTAGAATTGGCGACGAATGCATTTACGACAGGTACTCTTGAAACGTCTGTAACAATTTATTCAATGAATTGTTTGATACGTTATTTTCTTTTCGAAATTAATTTTCAGGTGCTCCGAGTGCGGCACCACCAAAGAAGAATATTCCGACGAAGAGCTGGGTCTCTGCATCATCACGCTGGGAACTTTTATCCACCGAGAGCCAGCTTTGGCGGCTCCTCTTCTTCCGGAGATCCTCACAGTGGTCACGAAGTTAGTCTTCTTAGGGTAAAGGAATAAATTGCTTAATTAACGTCTATTTATTTACGACTCCTAGGGTTGCTCTGAACGCAATGTATCCATGGCAGAGTGAGACCAACATGCATCTACCAGGAGGTGCCGTCAGTGTTGCTCATCAGTTCCTCAGATGCGTTCTTCACCAATTGGCACCCAACGGGATTTTCCTGCAGATGTTTCAAACGCACATAAACGGTAAGCGTTAAATAAATATTTGTACTAAAATTCTTGATTACCTTTGGCGGTCCTTTTCAGAGGCAACCAGGATGCAGTTCTTCAAAAGCGTCGCACAGGCATTGGTAGACTTCAATGAATTGAATCCCATTGCCCCGCTGCAATTATTGCTGGAGGCAAGTCGATTATTTTATTCTTTGGAATTTTTTTACCTCCTTGGAGAGATAGGATTAAAATAATCCCCGCGTTGTGGGGGAGTTTTAGACGCTGAATGCAAAGAAGTCCCTGCCGGTAGAACGACTGCCAATAATTCTGCACAATATGGCCTGTTATTTGGATTGCTTGCCCCTGGAGGCAGGATTAGGTCCTGGAGCTGCCACTTGGGGAGGACTGCTGGCCCAAGTGGATAGTCTTTTCCGGAGACTAATATTACTCCTTTCGTCGATCGAGGACGTCACGCCTCTTCTTCGCATCATGATATCGGTCCTCAAAGTTCCTGGAATCCAGCAGTTTAAGGTAACCCCGTCTCCGTGACGAGATCCTTGCATTGATACGAGAAAACATGACCTGCTCAAGAAAAAAAAAAAAAATGTAATTTTCTTCAGAGCATGTTGGACCCTTTCTCAAAAGTATTGAGTTACGCCATTCAAAATTCAACGCTGAAGTACAGCTACTTGACGGATTTATGCTATTTGTGCCACCGAGGGTTCACTCGTGACCGCGACAAGCATTTTCTCAGCCGAACCATCATCTTCGAGTTAGTACAAGCCATAAAATTCAAGACCGTTGTTCCGGACTCTAATTTCCTGCTGTTGCTGCAGTTTGTCCTACAGGTACTTCTGAAGACATTTAAAAATTACGCCTTCCCATTTTTTCTCTAACTTATTTAATAACGAGTCAAACAGGACGTTGGAGGAACTATGCCCACGAGCGTCGTTACCGAGAATATCCCAACAGAAGTCTCCCCGATGTACAACACGAATGCATCGGAATCTCTACGAGGGCAGATTTCCGATGTTCTGGACTTTCTTGCCGACTTCCATACTTTAAGTAAAGTGAAGGTACCGGGAATTTAAAGAGGATATAATTTAATTTCAAACAAGTTGTATATGTTTCTCTTGTGCCAGAGTTACAGCAAAGGCATGCAAGCTGGCCTGAACGAGGACACGCTTGGTGGGATATTAAAATGCGGTCTTGCACAATACATAGCCCTGGAGATTACAAGAGGCAGCAACAGAGACAATCGAGCCATCTCTCGATACCTTCCCTGGCTTTACAGCGCACCCTCCACGTTGCAACAGGGGTAGGATTTATTTTTATTAGCATACTCTTACGCTTCCTCGTTCGATCTAGTGAACTGGATGAAATAATAAATTCTCTCGGTGATTTTAAACTTATGGGGACATTCTTTTTAAAGGGCTCGCGAGTACGTCGACTGCATCGGCCATATACGTCTTCTGTCGTGGCTTCTCCTGGGCTCGCTCACGCACACAGCGATGCACTCTATTAATAACACCCATATTCATGGTCCACAAATTCCAATGGCCCAGCCGATTCCTCAAGAAGTATCTTGCCACGTGGCCGACCATGTTCAAGTGATTCTTTCAGGATTCCCTGAACAATCCAAAGCGTCCGTCCTTCACATGTCCGCGCTGTTCCATGCATTCATCCTTTGTCAGGTATTGCTAAGTTTGTTATAAAAAAATTTCGTGACACGATTATAAACAAATTGTTCTTACCAGAGTCACATGTCGCATTGTTTTCAGCTGTGGACCGTATATTTAGAGGAATTATCGAAGAACAACGCATCGAACACCGAAGGCCATAACGTCACCTTGAACATTTTACTTGACTTCTGGGGCAAGATCACCCCTTGCATTCTGCAGTTGGTTTTTCACTCGAAAGTGGTAAAAAATCGCATTCTTTTGTTACTTGCTTCATAGAGAAATTAATTATGATTCTAACTGTTCTCGTCGCAACAGCTTGCCGAGAAGGTGAACCTTCATTTCTTGAGTTTACTGGAGGCCCTTTTGGAATGTCGCTCGATCCTCCTCACGAAACTTCTCCCCTTATGGAGTCCTATCCTTTTTTCTCATCACACTCAGGTAAATTATTCTTCTTAATTGCATGATGAATTTGTGTACAATTTTTCTAAGGTAAAAGAAAAATATAAATTTCAGCTTCCGGGCCACCTGCAAATGAGGCTCCAACATTGTCGTAATTTCCCACCTGGGAAAATAATCGAGAATTTCGGCTCGAATCGTAGACAGGACAGCCTGTTGCTTTTACGATGGCTCAATCGACTTCAGTTCAAAATGGGTCAAATCGAAATGCAATCCTCGACAGTGACGCAATTCTACTCCATCTAAAGCAGAGGATCGTTGCAAGAAGAATCTCCTGTAGAGACTGTGATTACGTAAAGTTTTACAGCTGTATACCAGGAAGAGATGTTTAATCGTTACGCATGCATCGCGAATGCATACGAAATTGTGTAATAAATGCATATGTTGTTAAACTGCATTACAAAATACCTAAAAAAAATCACAATTGAACAGGAAAGTACCGAATGGCAAGTCCAAAGTAAATATTATAAATTATTTATTAAATAACAAATACGTAGTAAGTGATTCGGCAGTCGAGTTGCGAAGCTGGTCGAAACGCAGTTGACGAATTGGGGCAATTATTCGGTTATTGACATCAAGTGTTCCTACCGGAATTGCATTTTCGGTCTCCAAATTTCAATTACATCCGCAGCTGCGACTGCCAGTACTTCGTTCATGTAGGCACTCTGTCGAGAAAAAGAATATTGCCACCATTTATGGCGAAATAGGATAATAGAATGCATATGGATGTTAAAAAACAAAATGTTAAGCTTACACTTGCAATTTCTCCGTAATGACAATTCAACGTGTTAAGGTTCAACGGTGGGTCCGTGGGACTTGATATTTTCACAGTTCTGTCCAAAGACACCGTTATTAGGCATCCGGGAGTATAATGCACTCCGTTGATTCCTTTAAGATGTTCGCCCATGTAACACTTGACGTTCGTGAAATCATTCTTCGGGTCGAGAATGTGCAAATTTCCGCTGCTGTCGCCTACGTGCACGATTTCTCTGTGCATGGAAATGCTCATGGGGAACGACCTATTCGACATCTAAGAGAAAATAATAAATCAAACTATTTTCCTCCAATTCCTAAATTCCAGCGAAATGCGCATAGTTAAAATATGTTTAATTCCGCGATTGCAAGTACCGTAATAGACGTCAAGGTCCTTCTCGCTCTCTGGTCCCACACGGATACAGTCTTGTCCTCGCTGGCAGTCAAAATGAATTTCGCGTTCATGGCGAGCTTAAGGATAGCGTTATGGTGCGGTCTAAATTTGGCGACGGGCTCGCAACTTCTTGGGTCGAACACAAAAACCGTATTGGAGGCGCTTCCTGCCGCAAAAGTGGACGTCTCCGGACAGGATGAGATGCAGAGCACGGCTCGAGGAACGGCCCTAAAAAATGACATTTTTAGAAGAGGAGCCAAGTTGAACCAAAGGCTAGCGAATTTTCTTGCTCGGTTACTGTCAGTTGAGCGAGTGGTTCGATTAATTACTACGAGTTCTCTAGGTCGGGCGAAAACCGGATTGCTCGAAACCTTTTTGATAAGTATATAAACATTAAATGTATCGTGCCATCTTCGCTCAACTTTTTCGCACGCGGAGCAGAGGAAAAGTGACCATTCAGATCTTTTATACATGTCATAAGTTTTCAAACGTGAAAGCCCGCTGGGGCAAAGAGCCCATGCGTTAACGGTTCCATCCCAGCCGCAGCTGTAAATCGTGTTTTCTATCGACGTTAGACCCCAAATCCAACCGGTGTGTGCAGTTTCCACCCCCGTGGAAGTGCACTGCTCGTTCTCATCCGCGGGTAAATTCCAGCACACCAGACTGCGGTCTCTGCCTCCAGATATGCAGATGGTACCATTCTGTGGGAAATAAACATTTTTTTATAAACCTAGAAAATTTGATAGCACGAGTAAAACGCTATTCTTACGTGCATTAGTAACAGTCCATCGATGGTACCATAGTGCTTTCCGATGAGGGTCAGTTTCTCCAGAGCATCCGGCTTTTTCCAAAGTGCCATTTGCCTCTCGATACTGACACATGACAATTTATAAAATAATTCATCCTCCTTGTCTAAAAAGAAAGTGGACTCTTTTATCGTCTATGATAATGTCAGTACGGTAGGTTGTTCCTCGGTTTTTCTTTAACTCGAGTGAGCATTAAAATTAAGAGTTAATTTTGAAGCAAAACAAGGTGGAATCATTAGAGTGGAATTTTTAGAATATTCTCAAAGAGGGAAGAAAATGACACCCGACACCAAACAATTATTTACAGGGATTATCGCAAGCTTTTTGAAAAACCATGGAACTAATCATGGAAGCGTTTCAAAATTTGCTGTCCGATAGAAGGGATTTCCTAACGAAATATTATTTATAGGGATTTTGTGTATTTACAGAGATCTCATGCAAAATGCAATGCTCTAGCAATTGGAGCTAACCAGGAGGTAGGACTGGAAAACCAACATTTGGCCATATTTGGCTAATTCTCGCTCTCCACAAGGAGTCGTCGTTCAGAATTTGATTTAAGTACTTGCAAACTAGGCCCAAATTGTGTACAAGAGTGGATGCATCCAAGTACGAACATATATGGAGCAATATCTGAAATGATAAATTAAACAAAGGTATTGGTTATATGATTTTTTGAAAGGCTGCTGCTTATACAAAGAAATGACACGGTTGCAATTTCATGTATACCAAGATCGGCATAAGTGTGCCACTCGGACAGGTTTCTTAAGGCAACGACCAAAAAAGGCTATGGCATGAGTTAACCGTCTTGTCGGAAACCTGAAGTTGAACAAAGATAATGATTTACTGGTGCTACCAGATTTAGATTACGTCTTTGTGCACATTTGAAATAAAATTACAGTATTCTTTCAAAATTGAATAGTTTTTTAATTTTTAAGACAGAGAAAGAAAACTGAATTTTTAAAGAATCGATAGTTTTGTAAATTGCAAATTGTTGGATTTTGTTCTGGGAAAAAGGATCTCCGCACAAACCTCCACAGGAAGGTCCAAGAGCGATAATGTATTGTTTTCCTCGGCATCCGTAACTTCCTTAATGTTGGATTCTTCGTCGCACATTCTAATGAAGAGGTTAGGAAGACAAATATCTTCGACTCGATATCTTATATTCTATTTCTCTCGTATTTGTTTCTGTTTAAACTGTTGACTCGTCGTGTGCCAGTGAATCCGTACCATCCGCGACCTTCCACAAACTTTTGACGATTGATGCGTGTATTCCGTTCGTAACAATAAACAGCGCCTTCAAACCTGTCAGAACGACTCCTCGAAAAGGTATTTAAATTCTTTTGATGTTGGTAACCGACACAGCGCGACCTCTGTGAATAAATCGTGGAAACTCGTGACGAGATCGATAAGGTAGTTTCAAGTAAAATTACTAAACGTTAACCAATCAGACAACGGTATTTTCCGATTAAGACGCTGCGTTATTGGCTACTGACTAGGAAATAACTAAATGTCTCCGTGCGCCATTGTATTCCCTAAGTGTAAAATTGCCGCCAAAAGTAGTATCCCGAAAGACAGTTTAATGTTCTACCTCCATGCAAGAAGCAAGAGACTCATGCTATCTCCTTTGTGTTTATTAAGTCAATGAGTAAGACAGAGATGACGCAAAGTTTCATCGTAATACAGGTATACTGGTCTCGTGCCCGTTTCCCTTAACCTCACCCCTTGAACAAGACCCGGGTATTTACTCTTCAAATAGATAATGAACTGTCACATGTTCTTTTAACAGAGCATGAAGTAAAAGTAATAATTTAATATCTTTAAGAAAAGTTTCATATAAAATCATAAAAAGATCTCTAAATAGCAAATTAAGCTATGATAAAATGACACTCGAAGAAGATAATGAGGATAAATCAGAGGTTATCGGTGAAGACGATGAAGAATTGCAGAAGTCCAAAGTAAGTTTAGTTTTTGAATAAAATAGTTGTACAGATTATATGGTATACTAATTGTTTTAGAATCGCATCAAGTTCAATGCTTTGGTTGACTCTGATTCGGAAAGTGAAAGAAATTCTCTTATCACGAATGAAGTACCTGTAATTAACAGCCCCGAGAAGTCACCCAAAGATAATACTGCAAAGAAAAAGACAGTAAGTATATTATACTTAATACAAAAAGCCTATCACCACTATTACGGCAGGAATTTAAGAAAATTAATTTTTAGAACCGCAAGAAATTTATTTTTGCTGACTCAAGTTCAGAAGATGAAAATGAAGTTAATCTGTTCAAAAATTCATCTGTGGACGATGATGCTAAAAAATCCTCTACGCATGAAACGGAAAAGACTGATAAAGAGAGAATTGTGCGTACATTTAATTATTTGACATTTAAAAATATTAACATATTTTCAATATCAGAGGGTTTGTTTATTTTCAGAGTTTTAATAAGTTAAGTACTTTGATTGATTCCGATACGGAAGAGGAAAATGATAGCAGGTTTTTGAATCATTCCCCTACTAACGAATCCAAACCTGTACGTGAAAAGAAGAAAAAGTCTGTGAAAGCGAAAGTAATATCTTTTAATCAATAGAACTTAATGAATGTGAAAACAAGAAATATTTACATGAATTTTTGCATTAATGTATAGGTTCCTATGAAATTTACGACTTTAGTCGATACAGACTCAGATGGGGAAAATAATTCCCAAGGGCATTTGCATATAAACAATGATATCGAGAGTGGGACTAAAGGAAAGAAAGAAAAGGGTGTCAAAAAAAGGACCGTGTGTATATTTCAACTGAATTACTTTAAAGAAGCTTTAGAGCACAGTAAACAAACAAATTCTGAGCATTTTAATTGCAGGGTTCAATAAGAGCTTCAAAGGATGAGGCAATGAAGCAGATTCGTAGTGAAACACAACGTTTGCTAAGAGAATCACAAGTATCTTTGCCATATCACATACCAAAACAGCGTTCGTTGGAAGAATTTTTAAAAAGGAAAAAAATTGCTCCTCTCATTCCTAATGCACTTACCACAATTGCCAAAATAAGGATGTCTGCTGATGTCGTAGGGTGAGGATTCTCCCATGATTGCAATTTAATTTTTTTATTTTATTTTAAGATTTTTAAATATTTTGCCCATTGCAGAAAAATTTTAGAAGAGAAGGAAAGAGAGGCAGAATTGTTTTTCAAATCATCTGATTCGGAAGATGAAGAACCTCTTTTAAGTAACGAAGCTAAAAATTGCACCACATCTGAGATTTCTACTTTAAAAGGCTCTGATGCTACAGGTGCGGAAGTTATTAATGTAGAAGTGGACCACCACATCGTAGAAGATAATGAAAAAGAAAGAGCACATGACAAGGATACAATAGCACAACAAAATTTAATCAGTTCGGCAACCTCCGAGATAAATGACAAAGAATGTGACAGAATTCAAGAAGATTTAAATCGCAAATCTAAGGCAGGCCATAAAGACGCTGCAAGTATTTCAAGAAAATTATTTGTAGAGGATTCAATGGATATTGATGTCTATAGTAATGTAGATACTCCAAAAGAAGATTCAGAATGTACAGGAACAGTTGATAAAGAAATTCTCAATTTAAATTCAGCTGATTGCGCTGCAGATGACGAACATAAATCAACCAATAAAAACTGTGACAAATCTTCAACACGTGTAAATACAGAAAATGATACAGATTTTATTTTAAGAATGTCGGAGGATCCTCTTGGCGATTTGGAACATAATAAACTATCTTCCGATATTAATGTTACAACTATGAGTACTCGAGACTCCGTTGACATCGAAGGCACGTCAAAAACGCAAGAAAGTATTCAGGATTTAGATATCGCAGATGAGAGTTGTGTGCAAGGTTTGCCACCTCCTGAGTTTGAGGAAGAAAAGAGATCAGCAGCATTAAATTTCAAGAAGAAGGTATTGTCAAACGTGACTTTAAATGTAAAACCATTGTTGAGAGGTATGTCTGGCATGAACATTGACTTCTCGGATAATATGAAACCAAACAAGGAAGGCGTTAATAAACTGCTGGACAGATATTTTACACGCCATGTCGTAAATACGAAAGTATGCCCTAACGATGTCGAAGTATCTGTACTAAGTACAGAGAAGACAGCAGAGGGTGTGAAGGTAGTAAAAGAGATTCTTCCATACAAGTTAACGCAAGATGTTGTCAATAACGATCCTGAATTGAGTAAACCTGGTGTTAAATTGGTGCGTCTAAAAGAGGAGTTGAAGCAGAAAATGGTGCAGAAACGCGACGAAGAATGGAAACAGAAGGAAAAATTAGAAAAAGCCAAGAGAGAAGAAAATGTTGAAGAGGACGAAGTGGATTTAGAGGAAGAAGAAATTGAGGAAGTGAATATTAGCTCCGAAGAGGGAGAGAGTGAACCAGAAGAAGACGATGTCCTTGTGAGAAAGAAGAAACCAAAGGCTGACTGTCCGTTTCTCGATAAAGAAGCCGAAGTAAGCGAAGATGAAACTGACGAAGAGGATGAGCATGAAGACGAGGAAGCCGAAGAAAACAGTGAAAATGAAGACGATGGGCAGGAAGATGTTCTAAACGACGACGAGGAACACACACCGAAAAAATTAAATAGGGTAAAAGTGTTAGACGAAGACTCGAATACTACCAATGACAAGTACGAAGATGAACTTAGTAAAGGAAACAAGAGTATTTTCAGGCGTAGGACAGATGTGGACATGTTTGATGGGAACGATGCATGGATGAGTGACGATACTCAAATTCCAGCTGCTCAGCCACAGGAGCAGGATATGGGAAGCGAAAACTGTAAGACTCCAAATTCTTTTGAGAAAAAGGACTTTTTCAGCTTCATCTCGCCGGCTACTCAACTTAGCTGTCTGAACATGGAACATAGATCCTTTAATACGTATTCCGGAGAAGCAGATCGTTCCTCGGTGGAAAATACTCCTGCAGAAAAAAAGTCTCAAGCAAACAGCAGTTTCGAAAAGCGACTAGGGCTTCAGAAAAAATTATTCGAGGAACCATCCCAAGACGTGAACGACGAAGAAATCCTGGAACTGTGTTCTGGGAAATTTTCTACACAGAACGATGTCAAAAATATTCCGGGTTTAACGGGACAATCTAGCGTTCCAGAATGTAATTCTGAGCTACAAGCATTGTGCTCCGGGGTCTTCAACACTCAACCGGTCGACATGAAGAAATTAGAAGAAAAGGACACGCAAATTGATGACACGTCCCAGGATATGCGTTTAACACTAGAGGAGGATTCGCAAAGTTCAATTGCTAATAAAGAACCGCCCACGGAAAAGCCGAAGATTTATGCCGCGAACTTAACGATAGCTTCGTCGTCTTCCGAAGGTGAGGATATTTTCTCGGACGAGGAAGGAGCAAGGGCGAAGAAGAAAAGGATATTCCAAAAGAAAAAGGTAAAGAAGTTGGACATGTCGGATGAAGAGGAAGAAAGCGATAGCGAGGAAGAATCTGAGGTAGAGGAGGAGAACGAAGAGGATGAAAAATACATTGATTACGACTCTGAAGAAAACGAACTCGTAGTCGTGCCGAAAAAAGATATAAAGAAGGTGGCAGCCGATTTTTTGGAGAACGAGGCTGAGCTGAGCGAGAGCGAATGGGAATCTGCCGACGAAGACGAGAAGGGCCTGGACAAATTTGAGTTCGAGGAAGCCGATGCCGAAGAAATTGACGAAAACCAAATGAGGGACCAATTGGGAAGGATTCACATGAAGCAAGTTTTGGACGAAGATCAGAGAGATGTGAGACTGTTGAAGGAATTGCTTTTCGAGGATGGAGAACTGTTTTCCGAAGGCGGAGGACGTGAGCGAAAATTCAAGTGGAAAAATATTGGTAACGATACATTTAATTTGGTCACTTTCTAATCATTTGGACTAAGGTAAAGTATGATAAAATATTTTATTAATGCAATTCTAGATAAGATACTGAGCGAAGAAAACAATGTCCAGCAAACGAACGACGATGACGGGGATCTTGACGAAGAATCGGAGTTCGAATGGAGAAAACTTCGGTACGAGCGAGAAAAGTTTCTGGAGGAGAGAAAGGTACGAAGCTTTGAATTTATATTCAAATAAAATCAGGTACCAGCGAAAAATGTGCAATTATCGCATTAATTAAAATTGGCATATCTTCATACAGTCGGCAACGAATGAAATTGAAGAACTAATGGATGACAGTCAAGTCTTACAGATGGGAATGAAGGTTTTGGAAAAGGAAAGGAAGAGTCGTTCCGAAAAGGATTTTACTTCCAATAATGTCCCTAAAATAGCAGAGGCGATAATGCCTCGAACGTTAACCGATTTGCTCGGCGGTCCTCTAGCGGACAAAACGATAAGTATTCGACGCGTAAGTAATATACAAAATGACTTTACATAGAGATGAAAAATATTTTTCTTTCAACGTTTCTACCTTTTTTGCAGACTGCCTTGCAGCGGGCTTCCTTCCTAGCCAGAGGGCAGGAGTCTTTGGCAAAATTAGCTGCACTTGTAAAAAATACCGAAGAGGTGACAATCAACGGACCGCAGAATACAAGGAACTTCGCGTTCGCTCATCTGAGTCCTGCAACGGAACCTGAAATTAAAGAAGACGAAACTATCGGCGACCTTCCCAGCAAAGTACGAATAAAAATTTTTACTTACAGAAATTTTGATACTTAAAGAATTATGAGCACGTACATTTTTAATCAATTTTTTTTTTCAGAATGGAAAAAGAAAGGCAGGTAACGACGATACCCCGAGGCACGCCAAGAAAGTAAAAACTGACAGCGACCGCTCCAAAGGGAAGAAACTATTTTAGCCATTTAACAAAGTTGTTTCGCAGCTACTGTACATAGCTATAACCTAGAACTGCCTTTAATATTATGAGAAACGTCTAATACTAGGTTCTATGCAGTGTAAATAATTTCGTGCATCCAAGTATCGTAAGACTCGTTATTGCCTCGGAATGTTTCAATATTTTTTTTTTTACCAAGGAAGGTGTAAAACTATTCGAATTAAATTAAAAAATAAGTAACCGACGGAGTAATTTATTTAAAGACGTAAATTGAAATGCGAAAAAGAGACTTAAATTTTGCGATGGAAGGGGAGCAGAAAATTCCCATCGCTCGTCGTAAAGAAAAATCAAGCCTAAGAACTGACTGTCCTATTTTCCGCTCATCCCTTTGTTCGGGACCAGACAACGATGGTCCAGCTGACGAAGGTAAGAAATGACTAGCGTCCAAACAGACGAAACGAGGACTCAATAGATTCTACCTCTATCGTCGGATCAGGTTACAAGTGCCACGCTGCAGATGAACACCCGGAGCCGAAAGTCCCCATCGAAGCCAAATTCGTCCTTCGAAGCGATCCCGCGACTAGCATTCTCTCACGTTTTTTGAAGCGCACAAAAACCCGCTCGGGAACGGGGGAGGGAATAATCCCGTCGGAACATACAGTCGCATTTAATGTAACTCTATCCAATAATGCACGTCCTCGCCCGGAGCGACTCCGCAACCCCCGCCCGACTCGCAAACGCGCTGAAACCGAAGAGCACCTCCACCAACGGGATACCTTGACCAAGGAGCGGCATAAATACCGCATTAAATCTATATTTTCATCATAAATCACGATTAATAAAATGATTTAGTAATTTCTTCCGAAGCTGGGCCTCGAGTCTCTTCCCATCCGACCAGGGCGAGCTTGGAGAGTTCCGGGAGGAGCGACGTTCGATATTGCATCCTTCTTTGGAAGGATTTGGGATCCTGTCGGGGATATCGGCTGCAGCCCGACGTCCGGGAGGATATTCCGCCTAACCACGAAGTAATAGCTGTCGCTTAGGAGTTCGGTCTCGCGTGGGAGTGCCGGAGGTGGCGAGGGATAGAGCGGAGGCGGAGACGGACGGATAAGGGTGGTTCGTTGCGTAAGCCTATTAGGGCATCACGGCGGTCGCTGCGCCCTTCCAACGGCGGCACAGGGACGCGGGATGCTGGTGTACAAGTCGAGCGGGCAGACACATTAAAATCGCATCAAATATGTAAAACCACTCTCTCCCCACCGGCACTCCGGCCATACCGGCGGCCAAAGCTCCGCTGTACCGCCGGGCAAAAAGCTTACGCTCAAAGACCCGAAGACCGCTTTTACTCCCCCAGGCGAATTCTTAAGCAGGATTCCACGGAAATGCCCGGCTCTCCGGTTCCGCGGCGACGACTTTTCACATTTTTCTGCCCCTAATCGCCGTTTGGTCCGGCCGCCATCTTGTCTTCCCCGGGAATTCGAGCGCTCGAAGTTTCGAGGACGCGCGTCCTCGGGGACCCGATTGGACTAGAATTTCCAATTCTAATGGCTACTGCGGAGACGAGGAAACCCGGAAATTTCAGGTTATACCCGAAAGTCCGCCTCCCACGGAAATGTGGACCTCCGTAATGGCGGCTCCGCTGGCCGCGGTCTTTTGCAAGATTGATCATTTCGATCCAGGCCGAAGCTAGCGGGGATTCGCGGCTTTCGGCTTGCTCTCCGGATTTGCCGGTAAAAAGCTCCGTTTATTCGGTGCGTTAATCTCTTTTTCGCCTGTTTTACCGAACACCGGACGCCGATTTACCGGTGGCCGTAATCGCCGCGGAAAATCACGTCGCCCGGAAGCTCGGCATATAAATAGTTGACGGACGGATGGAACGGCGGGAAATTGTTTCTGCATTTTATATTTCTGTCGCGCGATAACGATTGGAGGTAACGGCGTCGATTGTCGAGGGAAGGTCTCTCGAGGGTAGTCGCTTGGTCTTTCGGCCGCCATTTTGAGGTCCTCGAGAGGCTCTCGTCCAATTACATCGTGATTGTCCGGCCTCCGCTGTCTCCCAAGGGGTGAAGATTAACCACGAAAATCACCGGGGCTTTTATTTTCACCGGAGAAGAAAAAGTATCCGACAATTTCTTATCTCGTAGAAGCGATTTACGATATTTATTCTTTACTTTAATTTCTAGGAGGTCGCTCGAAGAGCGGGAAGGGGAGCCGAGTCCCATCGTGACCAGCCCGTCGATATCCTGGAATTATTTAACCAGTGATCGAGCATGCGCGCTGACTAATTAGATAAGCAGCTCAAGAGATTACGACGGCGCGCATTATTCAGACTTGACCACGGAGAGGAAACTCGTGGAGTCGGGGAAGGACTGCAACTTCGTGCAGAGAAATAATCCCACGGTCGGGACGGAAATTCGCTCTTTCCCGCTGCACGCCGCGCAAATTTACCGCGACGCGGAATTTTCCTAGCGGGTCATCGAATGTACCAGGGAATAAAAAAACTCGAGTTTCAAGGTCACGGCGACTCTCCGACACGAAATATGCGGACAAGTACGGGTCGACCAACGAAAAGGAATAACAAGGGACGGTTCGACGGTTCATCGAGTATGCACCGCTTTAAGAGCGTCAACTCGCAGTTCCAGAAGGAAACCCATGATTGCTTCGTATCTCCTAGCCGCAAGTACTTCGAGTGGATCTATTTTTCAGACGCAAACGAACGAGGGTGGAACCCCACTCGAAGTACGCAAGTGACGCGAGGACGGTTAAGGTACACGATTATTACATTGAAACGCATCGAATCGAGTTAGGCCAGGTGCGGTGGCGGTTTTCGCTCCTCGTTGAAAAGTTCAGACCCCGATAAAAAGTTGAGAGCCGTGACCTCGTCGTTAAACTTTTGGTTATGCATCGTTTTCATGCGCCCGCCCGCGTTAACGGAAAGGAGGCATTAGGGTCTCAATATTAAAAATGTCCGTCTCATCGATATCGAGGTGGCGTGAATTCCGTCGAATTTGAATTTCCAGCCCCTTTCCAAGAAAATTTCGCCGAAGGGGGTTAAAAAAAAAGGAGTCCCGAGGGTGCGACGCCACCCTGCGTGCCCGGCTGCGGCGCAGCGAGTGGCAGCGAGTGGTAGCGCGTGCCCCCAGCGGGTAGTCGGGGCGCGAAAGCGAGGAGACCGGGCACGCGTCGCCGACCCACCGAGGAGAGGGCTGCGACCAATGGCGCGGCGCGTCGGAGAAGCGTGGGCGGAGTCAGGGGGTATACGAGAGTGGAGTGACGCGAGAATGCGTCACACGGCGTCCGGCCATCCCCGAGAGCGGAGGTGATCGGTTCCCGGCGTCTGGAGCGACATCGCGGGACTGCGCACCATCGTCCGGACCGCGGGAGGTTCACCGAGAGGTCGAGGAAGAGGCAATGGCGAGGTGGCCCCGGGTCGACCACCGATGACCTGGGGGCCCGACCTCGCAGGGTGGACGAGGATTGGCAGGACCGGGAGGAAGAGCCCGGAAGCTTGAGATGCTGCACGGGACCCTGCCCAGGGCCTTCCTGGCCCCCGGTCTGGCGTACCGGGGCGGGTACTACGGCGAAGGCGTCCTGGCGTACCCGGGCCCGGCGTATCTACCCTTAGAGGAACACTACCCCCGGCTGGGGGACTCGCCCGCGTTCGCGGGATGGCAGGCGACCCCGAGATCCGCGACTCCGTGTCCCCTGGACCTGTCCCTGAAGCCGCCGCCCACGCCGAGCTCCCCGACCACCGAGGACGGCATCGAGGTCGACGACGAGGACGATCGCAGGAGCCGGGAGGAGCAGCAGGGGCGATGTCCGGAGGACATCCCCTCGGCAGAGGAGATGGGCGGCCCGCGGCGGAGTTCCTCGGTCCAGAGCTACGAGAGGTTCTTCCTCGACGGGGACCCGACCAGGGACCCGGGCGAGGAGAAGCCCCTCGGCACCCCCGTGGGCTCTCCGGGGCCCTTTTACTCCGGGGAGACCCTGGACCCATCCAAGTACCCCGGGGACTGCAAGATGCCGCCGACCGGACACTTCCGCGGCGTGCCGAGCTACCACCAGCAGCTGCTTTTGACACCCCAGCCCCACGCACCCATGACGCCGCCCAGCACCCCGTCTCCGCCCCAGTGCCCCAGGAGGCGCCCCAGGGACGACGAGGAGGTCACTCCAAGGGGTCGCGTCGACAAGCCCAATCCCAGGCCCAAGAAGAAGTACTCGAGGAGGCTGAAGTTCGACGAGGATACCAGCAGCCCAGTCTCCGGCACCGTCATCCTGGGGCCCGACGAGGCGGTCGTCACCGGGGACATCGATCCCGCGTTCAACGTCGTCGAGGTCACCGAGGAGGCCCGGGCCGAGCTGGCCAAGATCGAGAACCGGCTGGGGCCCTACCAGTGCAAACTCTGCAGGCTGCTGCACGAGGACGCCTTCCAGCTGGCCCAGCACCGGTGCTCCAGGATCGCCCACGTCGAGTACCGCTGTCCGGAGTGCGACAAGCGATTCTCCTGCCCGGCTAATCTCGCCTCCCATCGCCGCTGGCACAAGCCCAGGATCTCCAACGGGGAGAACGGGGCCGGCTCTACCTCTGGAAGCGGCACCGAGATCCCCTGCACCAGGTGCGACGCCAAGTTCACCAGGCAAGCCGCCCTTAGGAAACATCTCGCCAACCAGCATCCCGAAACCGGAGACGACGACCCCGAGGAGTCCAACTCGTCGCAGAGCAAGATCTTGGTCAACGTCAACTCCTCGAGCTTGGCACCCGGTGAGGTCCCCACCGAGATACCCTGACACCAGCTTCCGGCCAGGCCCCTGCCCAGGAGGCCAGCCGTCTACTGGAGATTCGGACTGGATCTCATGTAGGCTCGCATGGACCTGGTTAAGGGGAACGGTGGGTCTTGGTGCTCGGAGAACGAGGCGACTCCTATAAGGCCATTGGCACCCGATACGAAATCTTGAAAATTTATCTACGAGGGGTAGGAAGACGATTTCCTGGCCCTTCGCTTCCGGCGTTAACGTCGATTCCTTGCACCTTACGAGTCCCGAGGCCGGTAAGGAAACGTTGCACGCGAACACCGGTTGATTATCCGCCAAGAGCAGTTATGGAGTCTTAACGCCAATTGGGGTGTACAGCGTTCTCGAGACCTCGCGATTACTCGGCAAATTACCCGATTTACTCGACAACTGAATTACTGCAAAATTCAATTTTATCGATTGCCTCGCGAGTCGAGGGGGGACGGAAGAGCCATTCGCGCCCGGAAACTTCCTGGCGACCGTAGGGCTCGTTTGGGCCATTCGTTTGTCCGTGTTTATGCACCTTCGTGACCGATATCTCTTATCGTTACCGGGAACTCGGGGCTAACTTTGATCGCGTTTGATCCACGGTACGGTTGACAGATAAAACTGACAAAGCTAACTAGCCGGGGGTGTGACCAATTTCGCTTGCACTTTCCATGCTTTATTTGGCATTTTTTTTTATACGCCAAGGTCCTTGGAGAGATGAAACCGAACGCGGAAATGGATGCTGGTCGGTGCTCTAGTCAAGGTACCAAAGATAATCACTCTAGTCGAAGCTTAAATGATAATTACTCCTCTAGTCAAAGCATCGGGGGTGATTAACGGTCTAGTCGAAGTACCAATGAAAGTAAATATTGGAGAGTTCATTCAGGGCAATGAATCCTGAAAGAAAAAAACTGATCTCCAGGGTGATGAGTTGAGATGACGAGTCTCAAGTGTGATCGTATATTAGATTCTAGTCATTATGATCGTAAGCAATACGCGAAGGGAGCTTTATATCTCGAAGGCGTGCCGTAGTAACTTTTTTTTTTTTTTTTATCAACCTTCAAATCCGGATTTACCGATTTTTCAAATGGCAAAAAATTATCCTTCGCTCTATAAAAATCAATTTAATATGCAATAATGAGAGTAAATTTTTATCAAAGTACGCCTTCTAGGTAGGGAGCTCTTTTTTGCTGAGAAGTCTTTCTGCCAAAATAAGATCGTAAGCTTAAAGGTGTACGGTGTTTCTTTTTGCGATTTTATTATTTCTTTTCCGTTCAGAGATTTCTGATCGCGATTAAGTAATAACGGTCGCAGGAGGAGGGGTTTTGGATATAAGTGTCAGTACGTAATGCGCCATCTCACGTTTCTAGTCATTTTTTATTTATCTAGTCAGTTCGTTTAGTCATTGTCGGAGTAAGTTTTATTTTTCGAGTCTTATCATCCTTGATCGTCCCGCGATCACGGTCGTACAGCTAAAGTATCAAAGATAATTAAATCTGTGGGTCAAATTGTTCTAGTCGTAAAGGTTGCAACCGTTCTAGTCATAATTAAGGAAATAGTATTAAAAGTTATTCAGAAAGGCTGTCCTTTGCGCGCCGAAAAAATGTTCGAGGGGAAATACGAAACAAAAATTGTTTGAAACGTTTCTAGTCGATTGTTGTAACCGATAACCGTGTCTAGTCGAGTAACCAATCGTAAATGGATATTTAATAGGTCAAGATGTCAAAGAAATTCATAATATTCTTAACATATTTTAGTATGTCATTTTTCCAGTTGGAAATGTGACGTTACTTTGTCTTACGTAAATCAGCGCTGATCAAGAAATTCATTGAATTTCCTCGGTTTAGAGTGCATTTACATTCATTAAAAAAAAAAAAGAAAATTTTTGTTCTATTTAGAATAATTCCAAAAGACCTTAAATTGTTAATCGAACATCCAAGTCACTTTATCTAAGAGTCATTACTACCTATGTGTCGCGTGCAATTCTTTAGTTAATTTTTTATTTATTTCTGCATTATTCTTCGTTCTATTAATTTAGAATGAAAGAGTATGGTCTAGTCCAAAGAATAGTTTAAGGAGTCTGCACCGAAGGTTGCATTAATTAATATAATTTAAGGTAGTCCCGTCGTATTAAGGATAAAAATTGGAATATACATTCAAGATTTTCGACAATTCAATAGTTTCATTTAATCGACAAAAACGGAACTAGTAATGTCCTTTATATATTCTAAGCAAGAAATGCACACATACATTTTTAATCAATAGGAATATTATAATAGTAATTTTTTTACGCATAACCCATGAAATTAAAACTCTAGTCAAACATTAAAAGGAATCGATGCACTATTCGGGAATAATGCAATTTTAGTTTAGCTTCGATTATTTTATAATTTAGAGTACACACGAAAAGGGCATCGAAAAGTAACAAAACATTTTAGCGATTAATTATAAATCCGCTGCGCAGCGATTTACATAGTTATAATATCATAGGTTTAACTTTCCCCCGCCTTTTTGTTCCCTAATCATTAAGTAACGACAAGTATATATTTATAACAACCGAGTTTAAGTTAACGAAAGGAACCGTCTCAAAGCAGCTCTCTAATTTTGTATCGCTTCGTGTGTTTTCAAGCTGGACTTACAATAACTAATAATAGCTGCGTCAATGTATAGTTAATTAATTATAGAATACAGTTAAATCAATCGGTACTGTAATTTTAACTGGACAGATATATTAGTGTTTGAAAGTAATACCTTAAGGTAGCATTAAGCATTACCGCAGATTAGAGGCAGAGCAAATTTCTCAGTATTAAGTCTAATTGCTGTACATGGGGTGATTACAGTCTTAAAGACACGTTGGATAAGAACGAATCGAAATTTGTCAGGCGCATTAGTTTCCGCAAAAATTCAGCACTGCGGTTGCTGCCATTAAACTGTATAAATGTATTATATCGGTTATAGGTAGGGGCGTGTGTACTTTAAGTAAACTCGTGCTCCTCGATTAAGTAACATCGCGATCAGCCTCATAATTGATTTGACATTTAGTTTTGTATACATTTGCTGTTCATACATTGTACATAAAGATTTGACTTCGCAAATATAACACGCATATATCGAGAGTAAACCGTGCGTCCTTGCTTCCGAATTTTTCCCCCATTTGCAATTTCTGCTTTAATTTTTTCATTCGCGTTCGCGACTCGAAAATAAAAACGATACCGTCCGGATTAAGGTCCCGATTGATCCGAGAATCAAAAGATAAGATCACGTCGGAGATTCGAGGTTAATAAACTATTGAAAAGAGACTGATTCCAGCAGGCATTGTCCGGGGATGATGCCGTACCATATTACTTCTACGTGTCGCCGTAATGCTCCCATAGAACCGACACAGAAGGGGATTGGTGGCCCTGTAATCTTCGCGGAACCTTTGTGCAGGTCGGATAAAGAAATATCTCGCGTCCTCCAGGGAGGAGCGCTTTAAATCGGGAAGAGAGGACGAATCCTTCCTTTCTTTCACTTTTCGAGAACGTCATCCCGTTCCTTGGCTGGAATTTTTATCATTTTATCGTTTCCCTTAAAATTCCACCTCCCTCCCGACCCGAATTTTTATCATTTTATCGTTTCGTTTAAAATTCCACCTCCCTCCCGACCCGAATTTTTATCATTTTATCGTTCCCCTTCAAATTCGCCCTCTCCCTCCGACCCGAATTTTTATCATTTTATCGTTTCCCTTAAAATTTGCCCTCTCTCTCCGACCCGAATTTTTATCATTTTATCGTTTCCCTTAAAATTGGCCCTCTCTCCCCGACCCTAATTTTTATCATTTTATCGTTTCCCTTAAAATTGGCCCTCTCTCCCCGACCCAAATTTTTATCATTTTATCGTTTTCCTTAAAATTGGCCCTCTCTCCCCGACCAAATTTTTATCATTTTATCGTTTCCCTTAAAATTGGCCCTCTCTCCCTGACCGAATTTTTATCATTTTATCGTTTCCCTTAAAATTGGCCCTCTCTCCCCGACCGAATTTTTATCATTTTATCGTTTCCCTTAAAATTGGCCCTCTCTCCCCGACCCAAATTTTTATCATTTTATCGTTTCCCTTAAAATTCGCCCTCTCTCCCCGACTCACTTTCAATATTAAGGCGAGATTTTAATTTACATCGTTAGAAACGACAGATCGACCGATCGTTCGGGTCGATCCATTGTATCGAAAGTCGACGAAAAATCGACTCGGGGCGATTTCCAAGATTTCACTCGGGAGAGGAATTCGATTGGGGGGCACTTGGGCGGGGGGTAAATCGCAAGTAGACGAGTACCTAGCAAGTGCGCGTCGTACTTCGGCTCGTCCCTACAAAGGCAACGGGAATCCACTTAGTTCCTCGGGCTCCAGGCCCGGTTCCCGCGGGATCGCGAGCTCCACTATCCACCGATGTCCGCCACTACCGGGGAGCAATTTCTCAATTTTCCCCGACTTTGTCATCTTCGCTTCGCTATTCGCCGGCGAAATAGAATTTCAGCCTCGAGTGGCGAAAGTCGGGAGACTCCCTCGACGCCCTCCGGAATATTTCTCAGAAGATCCACCGAGAATTTCCGACCCTCTGGGAGCCACCCTGGAGTTCTCCCTTTCGGATTTCACCCTTTCTTTGGGAAAATGGCATTACTCCGGAGTAAACGTGCATCGAGCCGGTATATTTCTCTCCGACTCCTCCGGCGAAAAATGGACATTAGAGACCTCGGCCGAGTAATAAAGCAAGGGTGGAAAAGCATGGGAGATTAGATTGGAATTTAAGGCCCCCTCGGAGGATCAAGGAAATCGGCGTGAATCATATAATTGTTTCGAATGTCTCCGGGTTCTCCGTCCCCCAGGCGAAACCACCCCAAGACCACCCCGAAGTGTAACCCCTGTTTGTCCGGGAGGAAGAGATCACCGCGAAGCACCCTTAAGTGCGATATACCGCGTCCCTCCGTGCATACAGGGGATGTAACTATGCGTTACATTGCCACCGAGAACGATTTTCGTATTTTCCCTAGAAAGGCACCCTCGACAAGCCAACTCCCCGTAACGAAACTAAACTTTAATATTTCTTCGCATTTCCCCTCGAATAAGAAATTCTTCGGAGATCGATTTGCACCCTGGATTTCCACGAGTGCTAAATTTACCGGCAAGTGCTCATTATCATTCCGCACCGGCCTCGTCCGATTTACGCAACTCTGCAGACCTTCTCCGCGTTGTTACAATCGTTATATCAGAGGCACGTAACTTTCAGAGAATACCGAGTTTCGGGAAATAATTCGGAAATCCCGTTCCGAGAATATCCGATCGGTGAACATTACTCCAGCTGTTTGATTAATTCGATTTTTACGTAATACGGTATTTTCGAACCTTACACCTCGAAACGATAAAAGCCACTCGGCACGCCACTTGTAATTAGTTTTACCCGTATAAATAAATAATATGTCAGGGGGTAATAATTTACGCAGGACCGACGTGCATTAAATTCCTAAATTTCGCGTTATCACTTTTTCCCTCTCGAATCGGAAAATGAAATGAAAAGCTCGCGACCGAAAGGTGGAGGGGACGATTCGGAAGTGGCGAGCAAACGATCGCGTGGTCGCTTTTATCACTTAGCAAACAATGACCACCACGTGGGTAAAGAGACACAGCTCGGCCACAATGTCTCTCCGATTCGCAGCCTCCCAGGAAACGACATATACCTCGAGGATAATAACTGTAAAAGCTTTGGTTAGACCGCGCTTTCCTCCAACCCCTCCTCGAGGAAAGCTCCGACAGTCGCCTCGAGAATCGAGATTCCCCGTCCGGGGAGAAAACGTTTTATCGAGACTTCCTTTCGGGTTCCTTCCGGGACTCCTCGCGGATTTCTCTTACCTCGACGATTCCAAGGCAGCGGAAAAGGAAATCCGAAAACCCTCCTACAGAAATCCACAAACTGAAGGAGTTGACAACGCTTGTCAACGGTTCCCGGCCAGGGGGAAAAATCACCTCTAAAATCCCTGAAATTCACATTTTCAACACACGAAGGAACAAACAAATCAATTTCCCGGGGAAATCGTCAACCGATCCGTTCCTAGAAATTTTTCCTGAATTTCCAAGGGAAGGTTTGAGGGGGTGCGTTAAAAAATTGCCGCCAAAGGGAGGCGTTAGGTCGATGAATTTTGCAGGGGACGGAATCGCCCGAGTCTGGAATTACGATGTCACCGGGTGGAGCCTCTCGGTCCGAAAATTGCTTCGACCTGACCCTGAAGAAGACCTCTACTGTCAACGCGGTCTTCTGCAACCCTCGGCCACCGCCCGCCACCCCCTCGTGTTATGTGCCCTAGGATCAGAGGGTTCCGCGAACCAATCTTTCCGGGGTGGAAGTACATGTGTGGTGCACCGTGTACACCCCCTACGACACGTGTACACATTTCACGTGTCGTACGTGTTCCAGGGATCGAAGGGTACGCGTACTACTTTGTCACTTAAGTGCACTCGCGCAGGAGTAAGTGTAGGGATTAGATGATGGGTTTAAAGGAACACACATTGCGTGGAGATATTGTCACTGGTGTCATAATGGAGGCTTACGAGGGAATGGAAATATGACCCGTCAATATTATCGGAGCAGGGAATGTGCGCTGCACAATTTTTCCTTCTTTTTTCCTATTTTTCTCTCTTCACTCTCGGAAACGTCGATATCTCCCTTGACGGACACCAACGGAACTCGAGTTTCGCTTTTAACCACGGAGAGGACCTCCTTTTTTCAGAGTTCCCCAAACGTTAAAAATTATTTATTAACAAAAAATCTCAGTTATTACGTGGATTACAATTTTTTAGACGGGTCAGAGGTGGTGCATCTCTTCTCGGCTGGAATTCGATCGCGATAACCCTCCAATCAAAATTCTCGGCGTGCCATCGTGGTGACGTCAGGAATTACGAGCCGGTACCTCAGGTAATGGAAAAATGCCCCTAAATATCCAGGACGACGTCCTGGGCAACAGGGAATATTTTCGGAATTTTAATTCAATTTCATTTTTTCACGGAGTACCGAAAGTACAGGTAGGTCTTACGGGAAATCCGGTCTCGGCTTATGAGCGGTCGCATAATTATTTCCTTCAGAATTACGGAAATATACCGACGAGGTGGAAACGAGGGAGGGTCGGCAGGCATTCAGGAAAAGGATCAGCCGTGGAAAAGTATCTTACGAGTCCTGTCGTCGTTTCAAATCGCGCTATCTAATTCCCTCCGGTTCTTTGATATCGCGAGCCTTGACGGCGAAACTGCACGGTGCCCGAAATAAATACCGCGGTAATCTCGACGGATCGAAGGAAAATGTGAGTTGCCGAGTTACGAACAAGAAGGAGGAGGATGTTCTCTTCAGCGAGAGAGACGCGCCGCAAAAACGCGAAAAAAATTCTGAAAATAATCTTTAGGAAATTATTACGAGCAAAAAATAATCCAATTTGTCTTTCTAGGCGTGGAAGTGATAAAGCCAAACCATTTGGTAATTGGTAAATATTGGTAAATAAAAATTATAATTAATAAATAAAATGGTAAATAAAAATTAAAATAAATAAATGAAAATTTGGTAAATAAAAAAAAAATAATTCCTGGACGGGGGCAGAGGCAGCGACCGCTCGACTTTTGATCATCGAATCCTCCCTTCCCCGTGGGAAAGCTATCGTAACGATATTCCCCTTTCATCGCGCTCTCCAATTCCCCGGAAAAGAGGGCGACCTCCCCGGAAAAGAGCGAGAAGGAAGACCCTTATTTCCGGCCGCGGACGAGAAGCCGCGAAACAAAGCGAGGCGAACGTCTTCTCGACTCGGCCGGCCGTTTTGCATTTCCGCCCGGGCGGGCATTGGGCGGCGACCCGTCGCTCGCTCTGTTGTTTCCTTCAAAGGAAACCGCAGGGAAACCCGGAGAAACGGTCAGTTTCTCTAACGATGTGGTCCAACTTCGGGATGTCCACCCGGGCGGGAATCGACGTATCGCCGAACCTCGATTCTCGGGAAAAAGTCCCCTCGAACTATCCCGACTAAACGGCTAAGTAACCTTACAGGCCAAGAAAAGAACGCCATATATTTTTCGCAAAACAATGTCAAATTATAAATAGAAAATATTTCACGTTCCGCCCGTCCTTTTTACGGTGTCAATTTCTTCAAATCCTCCACGTCGGAGTCCGAGACAGAGACGAGAGAGGGGGTGGAAACGTTTGCCATACTCTCCTCGCTGGAACACAATAATGTTTTTGGTAGATTATTGCAGTTGCAAATATTCCAACAAGTTTTCGGGCATCGATGCTGCCTCTCGAAGTGTCTCGTAAAATTTCTCTTCGATCGTTTTTCGGTCTCTCTTCTTGTCCGCGCTCTTGCCCTGATTCTTCTCTCGCAAAGGATTAATTCCTCGGTAAATATTTTTACAACCCTTTCGACTCTTCGAGTCAAAGAGTCATCCGAGTCGCTGTCGGTGATGTACTGCCAGTCCTTGCCAGCCTCTTGGTAAGCTGTCAATTTTTCTCGGTGAATTTCCTTTATTGTCCTTTCCTTTCGATTTTCGTAACCCTCGGGGAAAGTGATATCCACGTGCGAAATATCCGCAAGTACTCCAGAATCCGCGGAATCGACGAAATTAATCAACGACGATTTTTCAGAGCTCGGTAAAGAAATATCTTCGAGGTTTTTTAACTTCGGCTGGTCTCTCCGATACCGATGCTGCCAATCTTCTATCTGTGCTCTGATATCTATTCTAGTAGACTTCCTTGAATTTGTCAAATTAATCGTTTCCTCTCCAGGTTGACCCTCTTCTGCTTTTTTGAAGGCTCGATGGCGAGCAATCGGCCCTTGCGAATGCACTGAAGGAAAGATACTTTAAAATCATGGAAGCGACTGTGATCTAGTTCCGTACCTTTCAATCTATTCGATATAAATTTTAGATACCTTCTTTGGTAGGAGTTTCGAAAGAGGACCTGATATTCTGCAGAGAAGGATTTCTCCTTCTTCGGGGAATCGCCTTTTGCAAATTCGCAATGGACCTCTCGGAAAAAGACGTTTTTAAGCCACGAACCGATAAGGGATTGCCCTCGCGATTTTTTGAGACCGATGTTCGAGGTTTCTGGATAACTTCGGTGTATATGAAATCATAATTTTGAGGCTGATCCTGAAGGTACCAGGGTCGCGATTTTGGGCGATCGAGGGATAAGCCTCCATTGGTCTTTGACGCCGTGTCAATTCTGGATTTAATATTTGAGATCGAAGGAGAGGAATTGTTTCTATTTTCTGCGTGTTTATTTATTTTAACCGTGCCGCTAGATTTTGTCAAAGAGACTTTTCCTCGTGACTTTTTCTCCTCACGGGAACAGAAATTAAAATCCTCCTCGTCGTACACTTCCTCGCTTAAACTTCGCTCTACGTCTTCATCTATTCGCTTTTTAATATTTTCCAACATTCCGGTTTCGATAGATTTAACCTCGAGAAATTCTTTCGCGTAATTTTTAGCCGTCCGCAAGGTGTGATTTCCTTTTTTTAAACGCTTCGACATGGGAGATTTTGATAATCCATCTTTTAATGAGATCTTTCCCGTAGAGAGATGTTCGCTTTGTTTTGGATATTCTTTATTTTTTTCGAGGTACTTCTTCGGATATTTATTTTTATATGATTCTTGATGATTTTCTGATAAAGTATTAGACTCGCAGTTCTGGTGATAACTTTCCTTCATTCGGTGACCGTATCTTCCTTCGTCTCGCTCTTCATCGTCGATATTTTTCGAAATACTTTTGGCAAAGACGGTTTTGATTCGCTCATAAATATTTTTCTCCCTAGAAATAATATCGTCTGCCTTTTTTCTTAATTCAGCTTCTTCGTCTTGAATTCTCTTCGATGATATTAAATCTTGCCTTCGCACGTAACTTCTCCAATTCACATATTTAGGATCATCTGCACGAAAATTAATCTCGTTCGAACGAAGCTTACCCTCTGGACCAACATTTTGCCTGACTTCCTTTTCTTCATACCGTTTTGCGTTTATACATTTTTGAGCACTAGACTTTTCGTCGGACTTCTTCAAAAGGACAACCCTTTTATCCGAAGACTCGCATATATTTTTATTCTTCTTTAAATTCTCCTTATTTGCAAGAATTTCAATATCCTTATCACATTTAAATTGAGAACATTCCGAAGACCTTTTTACGTTATCCTCTTTCAAAGCTCCAACATTAGACAATTCTTTATCCTTCAGAGATTTACAATTTTTTTTCAGATCATCACGCTCTTGTTCTCGATTTTCAGGAATCTCTTTATCTCTCCCTTCTCCTTTTAATTCCAAAAACTTTTTCAAATTCCCCATCGCTCCGTTAATTTTCGCCATCTCAAAGTGATTTTCCGACTTGAGATTTTTCACTTTCGAGCGCAACCCTATCGAGAACACCGTCGGCTCTTCCGGAACAATTTTCGACAACTTGCTCTTCAAGGGCGTCGAGGATTTATCTTTGCCAGGGTTCCTGTCCCAAAAATATTTAATTATAAATTCAGGATACCAGTTTCGATTCGTCCGAATTCTGGAAACGAAGTCATCGGTGCGTTCGAAATCGCTCTTCAGCATATCTATGACCAGAGGCGACGATCTTCCTTTCGGTCTTCTTCTGGGAGATTTGTAATGCTTTTGCCCGATCCTCGCCTCATTTTGCTTTGTAATTAACATCGAAGACTTGCAGGGCAAGCTGGCATTATCATGACCAGAACCGAGCAAATGATCCGAAGTCATTTCTCTCAGCACACCTTGTCCAATATCCTTGCTCTTCAGGATACCTCCAATAGCAGGAGAGCCCGATAAGGTCCCATTGATAAGAGCTTTCTCGCTTGACTCAAGAAAGCGAACCTTCTTTTGGATCTTTTCTTCGATTAGCTGCATACTGATACTCGACATCATCATCTTCGGACTAATAAAATTCTCGAACAGGTCGAGGAAGAAAATTTCGGCTCCATCTGAAGGTTAAAATTCTCCCGAGTTTCGGAAACAATTAGTCTCCCTGTCCCTCTTATTCATGTTTAAAAATACGTAGAGTAGAGGATATAATTTTCGAGGCAACGACACAGTACCCTGGATATAAAATTTTCTCTTTCACAAGTTTTAAATAAATCCCGAAGCATTCCTAATCACGACTGACATCGATTAACCTGAACATGGTCGCGTACCAATTTTCAGCAGAGGGTGAACGCGATAAAATGTATATACGTTGAAAATTTCATTCCAAGGTCCACTAAATAAGTTAAAGTACCGGCTAGGAAATTTGGGAATATATTAACTGGCTCGTCGTAATTTCGCCTGAACATTAAACAGAAAATTCCAGAATAGATGCGAGACGTAGCGACAGAGTCCGAATATTGACCGACGAGCCCATCAAAGGGTCTACGATGGCGAGCTACCAAACTCTCGGCAGTAAATTGCCGAGATTATCCATCAGCGTCATTCATGCGCAATGGAATGCGTCGTTATTACGCAAAGGTAGTTAGTTCAGGCATTTAATATGCGTCACCTCCGGGTCTCTCGCTCCCTCGAGCCATTTCCTTACTGCCATCCGCCGTTCTCGTATCGCCTCGTAAATTGCTTCATAGGACAGCCGCGTGGTTATCGAGCGCTTATCGATTTATCGGACAGTTTTTCAAAATATATTCCTGTCTCTCCACCATACCTAGAGATAAAGGAATAAAATGAGAACACCACCTTGACTATACCACCCTAGTTATACATTTTTTGAAAGCATATATTCATCGATAATAATAATCACGTGGACGTGATCGAGGGACAATAAAAAAATATCGGAAATAGGATTCAAGTAAAAATGGATGTCAAATGCAGATCTGAGAAAAAGGACGGGGGACTCACTATTGTCTTCCTATTCTTTTCAGGAACTGTCGCGAAAGTTCATGGAGATCAAGTGGCGGTTAAAGTGGCGGCCCGCGAGACGCCTCGCCAACTCGCAGTTTCGTGTTCGGTTAGTTGGCCTCCCCAAGGCCTACTTCCTGCAAACCCGACACCATCCCCACGCCGAGACACCCTTTCTCGCTTTTAACGTAGTCTGGCCTCCCCTTCCCCCTCGGCACTTGTTGCATGCCATCGCATCGAAATCACGGATGCCGCGGAATTTCGAGGCCCCGGCCGACACGCGAAGCCATTTTCCGACACTTCCGTTTCCTTCTTTACCTCGAAACGACGCGATCGAAGCGCCGCCTGGGCGGCCGCCGCGTGAACCGCCCACACAACGAGACCCGGACAATTAGATACCGTGTCATTCGTACGCGTAATATCATCTCCGGGCTCTACGTAGAATCTTTCACGCGTTTCTTTCCGCATTAACGGAATCGTAAATCCCACTGGAGTGGAACTTTCTGTGGATGAAAATGCCTAAGGGCGAAGTTGACGCGCTTCTCGTCGGGAACCAAGATGGCCGCTACGACGTCGAGCGCAGGGTCGTCGCCTCGGCAGAGCCTTCGGTCGTCGATCGCTAACCAGTTTCCGGGTAGGAAAAAAAGCAACGGCCTTAGGGGAGCCCATGGTAAGGCATTTCCGAGTAAACCATCCTCCGCGCTGCATATACCGAACACATGCGATTGCGACATCGTGCTCGCGGACGGGACAGGTTAGCAAGGTGGGCGGTAAAGAATTTTCAAAACTCAGGTATTTAATATTTCGTATAAATTTCGATGTTCACGCGTTCATATTTTTCATCCTATGACTGGGAGATGAAACGATGGAAGGTCCGTAACACGGTTACGGAGTCGTAGTCCCCAAATTCAAAAGCTTATAAATAAAGGGAGACATAGAGGAGCACCGATAAGAGGGCGCACAAAGGGGTGCTCGCATGGGCCATAAATCATCCAATCGAGATGCTCCCACGTGCTGGCATTGTCACAAAAATTACCGCGATGAGAACGCGACCCCGGCCTGTGCCGTAACGCGGGTAAGAATGACTGGCATAGTGTAACACCATGGCACTCGCTATGGGGTGAAGTGGACGGCCCTTGGGGCATGAATGGGGCGAAAAGGACGGACGGGGGCTCGAGTATGGGAGCGTCGCGACGCCCGCGGCTCCACGCGACCCCCGATACGTTGTGGGGTGCATTTTCACTTCGTGCCGGAATGGTCCATTAGCCGCTGTTTTGGCTCCGAGCGCGCACATTGGTCGTTTTCGATTTCCCGACACAGGGCAAAAAACGGATTTTTTGACCGCCCCCAAACATCGGCCCTCCCGGAACGAAATACCACAATGGCTAGAAATGGCTTGAATCCCCTGAATTCAATTCATATAAAAAACTCCTGCATCCTTGGACCATTATTTCAGACCATTCATTAGTACCCTACTTAACTAGATTTTTATTTTCAGCCCCTTGAGTTGCCGTCCACCTTCGCCTCTCCGAGACGTCGGGGGGTTTCTTTTTTTGCCGCAAAATTCTCCCTGGAAATCCAAGTAATGCATTCGGCGATATCAATTACGCCGCGGAATGGCCGAGGGGAGGAGTCCGAGGAGCAATCTGCGACCAACATAACCTCCAAGCTCCACTTAAGTCGCGCTCGACGCCACGGCGGCGGGGGTGCAATTAGTCATTATTAGACCGTAATCGTTTGGCATTAGGCTGTTACCCGGGCGCATAATCCGCATGCGAGGGCGGACTATATTATTCGCACTTGGGGGTAGCCGCTCCCACCCCCGCGCTTATCGGCCCTTAGATTTCATATATACGCGAGGAGAGTTAATCCCCGCGGATCCGGAAGGACCGTTTTTACCACTCGCTCGCACGAATGCTCCTTCAGTTTCCGCTAAAACGACGTGCCTCGAGGGCGGTAATGAAGTTACGGCACGAGGTTGTGCGCGAACTTCCACATCGCCGACTCGATCTAGCCCGGTGATGTGGGAGAGCCGTTTTACCGACTGGGTTCCACAAATTGCAGTCTCCCCCTTGCTCGATAACCCCCGAGAGAAATTATTGCAAACTGTTCCCGATCGATTGTTCTTAACTTTCTTCGAAGACTAGGATCGGATCGATTTTTTCTGGAGATCACATATAAATGCGGATAAATGAAAATTTATGCGACATCGACATCCCGCTTACCCGGGGCAATGGACATCGTCCTCGGGGACCGTTTCTATTTTACCTCCGTTACTTGGCGAGTACACTTTGTACAGTCGCAGCAATGTCCCCCCATGATTGCGCCCGTAATTGAATTACCGCACGCGTTAGCGATGTGCCGCACTGTTGAACTTTTTAAGCAGAGCCTCCCATAGCTCGTAATTCGCAGGAGCGAAAAGGGAGGCACGGCGGGAGCAAAGGATCCGATAACCCCACCGTGTATAAACCAATTTGCACGCCATGAAGCCCCGATGACGATCCTCGGAGATATTTCCCATAGGAATTGGCCGGTGTTCCCACAGGAGCGCGGCCCCGGGACCATGGGAACCCGATGGGGAGATGGGGAAGACCGAAGAATGCACCGACGGGTCCGCCTAAACAAAAGTGAATCCCTCTAATTGAAAGGCCTGATTGCGACGCCACGTGGCCGGCCTCGGATCCTCTTTTTATAACACGCACAATAGGAATTCCGATTTCAAGGGTAATCGCGGGATTACCGGCATCGCAATACCCGAGTAACATTGCCGCAAAAAAAAAAAAAAACACTGTAAAACAAGGGAGAGCATTTTTATTTCTTCTTACATATACCGTATATATTCCCCAGTCGGTCGATAACGATTACCTCGGTAACCGGTACCGGTCTAAGTACGGCAAAAGTAATTCCCACCCGTCGCGAAAAATGCAAACCGAGCGTCACCGCAGAGCGGCAATTAAGACGATTTATTTGACGCAGGTAGGAGAACCGGTCGTTAATTAGTCAGCGATGCCAACAGCCGACGCGTTTCCAGAGTGCGAGGAAGCCAGTAGTTACGGCGCCATTGTTGTCAGCCCTGACAGAGGGAAACGGATTGCGGCCATTACGATCGTTAAGTACACATTTGCAGGAGGCAATTTTCCGTAACCCTTGCTCGAGGCGCGAACCACCCCGTCTCCCCCTCGCCAATGGGGAGGCTCGTTATCGGCGGGCCGTCCAATCGGGGCCGCGACTTTCCCCTGGGACCGCGGGCCCGGGCGCCCCAACGGAAAGCGCTCTCCGCGTGTTTTCATGGCCGCGGCCTATCATGGGAACTCTGCGCGAACAAACTACTCCGTGGATGGATTACTCCGCGCACAATGGCGCCCTGGAAGTAGAAAATTCCCGATTGGCCACGTGTCCGACACGTGCGTCCCCGAGACGGGCCTTCCGACTGGATTATAGGAGACTTCATGCGCACCGCCCATGTGCGACCATTCGACCATGGGTCGGTGGAAAATTTGCGAGGGGCACCCTGGAAGGCTTTTCTGATCCGCGATACTTACCCGGGCCTCGAGCCCCTAGTCCGCAACTGGCGGCCACCGAAAAAGAAAATAAATATTAAATTTAAGCGTCACGCGCAGAGTAAATATTCGGTAGTCGGACTAGGTGGGAGAAAAAGTTTACTCGGGTTGTTTAATTACTTTTTTTTTTTCCAGGTCCTCGAATGCGAGTGGAATTTTCTCGAGGAGGGCAGAAGAGGAAGGAAGCGCACGACGACTCCCTGGAAATCGCGGGAGAGTCGCCGGAAGGACATCAAAGAGGAAACGGGGCGATTGCCCCACTCGGGCCGACGTCACCGCGGACCGGGTCTCCCTCTTTATTGTGTTAACCGTCGAGGAAGGAATACTCTCCTGGGCCTTGATTCGCGATGCATGTAACCGTGGCTAGGTGATATCTTCCCGACTGAGTCATGCGGCACCGTACCGTATTACGGGAGGTTGTACGGTGTAATCGGAGCGTGGCTCTCCGATGGTCACCCCATAAGCAAACAGACCGATGTGGCTTTACAACGAAAAGAGCCAGGGAGAGAAAGAGAGAGCCGGCAAGCGTGGCAGGAGCTACCTACGGTGCCTATCGACTCTTCCATGTTTGATCAGATTGACTGCACGCTCAAATGGCTCGACAGCGTAAGGGTTAATTAAAAAGGGAGCGGATCTTGATTTGATTACACTTTCCACCATCTCTCCTCTTGTCCGCCTCCCCCAACAATTTTCAATCGTATAAAAAAATAGAAATTATTTGAAGTCCTTTGAAATATCTTTTTTAATGAAAGTCGAGGCAGGAACCATTGGCTTTCAGGGTCTCGAATCGATACTCCAGGGGTGGAGGCGCGAAACGATAAATAACCGAAAGACAGACCTGTGGGGCGCGAATAAGAAAAAGGAGAGAAAGAGGAGAGCAGAAAACGAGAATGAAAGAAAAAAAACACTACACGTCGCATTACGACACGCGACCGAACTCCCTCTCGGTGGGGCGCCCGAGGAATGACAATGGTGTGAATCAACTGGTCGCGTGCCATCGTAATAGAAAGCTCGCATTGTGCCCCGCTTCGGTCCTTAAAGGGTCTCGTGTCCTTCCCGTCACGATACCGAGTCCTGTCGACAGGGTGCCGGAGGTTTATCAACCACTGCGCACGTACGTTGTCCGTAGTTATCCCGACCTCTCCTCCGTCCTCTCTTCCTCCTTTATTGCACGCATTATGCGTGGTCCGTGACGCGCTAACGAGGGATGCGCCGCTTCTGCGCGAATTTTTAATAAATCTGCCCCGGGGGAGAACACCGTAAAGAATAAATTGAGGACATCGAGCCGACTCGATAAGGGCGGACGGAAGAGCAAACACGATTCTGGGGGGAAAATGGAAAAAAAGCTCGCAATTCGTGGATTTTTTCAGGACGAACGAGGACTTCCGAGTACCCGCGGGGGAGGCAATATCAAAATGGCACCAAGGGGAGAAGATAACGCGTAACGCCCGACGGAACACTCGGTGCCTACCTGCCCGCCTCGACGTGAGTCACGGTGGATTTTTAAGAGGGGCGACGTTCCAGGAGTTTCGTTAGGGTAAGTTATCGATTAAATAGCCAACTCGTTTGCCGGTAGCGACCGGCCCGATAAGGCAAGGTGTCCAGTTTCCCGCAAATATTGGCAGGGGCCCTCGTACCACCTTGGGACCGTTCGTCGGTTGACCCGAAGGGACTACGAAAGAATTATCCTGGTCATCGTCCAGCCCTGGAAAATAGAAGACAGAAAAATCCCTGTCAGTCCGGAGGATCTCAAAAACCGTCCAGCCATTTTTGGGAAAACTGCTACCCCCTCGTTCTGGCTCTTGAATTTTTTTTTTTTTTTCTTTCCCTCGTGGCCGGGGATTTCCGGGAAGTTATATTGAAAATCGTGGCCCGGGACAATTAGGCGGTGGACCGATTTGTAAGAGGAGACGGGGGCGTAGACACGTGCCTGATTTACCGTCTGGCCCAGGGGCGTACCGCGGGTGCCACGCACGCCGTTTGCGCCTAGGTGCGTATCTACGCAACGTGCGGAGCCCTCGACGTACGCACGCGTGACAAACAGATTCACGTAACACGCCCACAATTACTCGAGTCGCTCGAGCAGGAAGAGAAGGCCCGTCAAAGACCAGCGTGTCAACCCCAGGGGCGACCTCCACCCCCGAAGAAACCAGCGGGGCGGAACTCTTTCACCGTCGCGACAATGGCCCTCAAAGAAATTCAACGACAACACTCGTTTACGTAACCCCCGAGGCCTGCGCGTACTTTTCCGTGGGAAGGAAATACCTGGATTACCCTGCACATGTATCTCTCCCTCGCGTCCCTAGGTGAGTCGTTTGCGTCGTTTTTCAAAATTAATAATTATTCACCCCTTTCGAAATATCGACTTATAACGATGGGTTGTAGATGGTCGTCGGGTTGTCCGTGGGTTATTTCGCCACTGGAGTTTTGGACGTCTTCGGGACACGGGATTTGGATTTTATATAGAGAGGGTCGACTACGCGCAAAACGATAAGGTCCTGTCATGGCGCAACGTGGCTCTCGTACCAGTTACTTGAAATAACTTCGTTACCCCTCCGAGAGCGAGCCGAGTTCGCGTCTGTTAACCCTGTTACTCGCTGTACGGCGCTTTATTTGCAGGATTAAAGCTCGCCCCGCGCGACCCGCCGTCGAGGCGCGTAATTCGAGGTGTACAAGTTAATTACTGCATTCAGGAGTAGCGCGAAAGGATTATTACCGTTCGCGCGAATCCCTGGCACGTCTGAATGGCGGACCTAATGCTGAGGAGTAATCCGGTTACTAGAACGCAAGTACCCTTCCCCGGTCAAAGACGTACACTTCCGTGTCCATCTTAAAAAATAAAAACGATGGAAAGAATTCAGGCTAAATTTTATTACTATCGAATAGATCGAGCGGAGCACTCATATCACCAAAAAAGAGAAATTCAGGAAGCGCGGAAGTCGATCCGAAATTTCGAAGAAGGTCTTTCAGCCTAGAAGGTGACTTTTCCTGGGTTTCGACAATGGGTTTCGTAAAATTGAGTCGTACAGGGTCCTGGTTGTAAAGCCATCAGCGTTTGGAATAAATCCTCGATCCTCGAGAAATTTGTCGCGCCCAGGGTGTCGGACATTCTGGAAAATTTCGGAAGTTTAGGATAAGTCTTTGTATACGAGTCTTTGACGGCAGGGCAGTTAGCGGGCCGCCTTCTGGGCAAAAGGGGCCGTCGATTTTCCGAGATTAGCCCAACAATGGGATACACGAAAAGCAAACCGCCCACGACCGCGTGCCGGCCACCGAGGGCCAATCGCAGCCGTCTTGACCCTAAACCTTGCTGGGGTCTTTGTCAAAACCGGGGCCTTTTTCCTCCACGACGAGACCCCCCGTCGAGTGCTCCAGGTGCTGCCTCGAATTTCAAAACAGCTCCTTCTCGTTTTAAACACCCGTAGAAACCGAAGGCGCCTTTCCCTCCGCCCCAAAAACCAGGGTCATCGGCAAGCGATCTTCATCGTCGAGTCCCAAAGCACAGGGTCCGATTTTCCGCCCGATTCCAGCCGTGATAATTCCCTCCCAAGGTTTGCCAACAATTTTAAGACCACTTTTCCATCCCCAGGGAAACGATATCATTTTCTCATAGCAATAGGACGGTTTTCAAAGGAGAAAGAAAGGACTCCCGAGCAGGGTGTCTTTGGTTTCCAGGTTTTGGGGCATCCAAAAGACATCGGGCCCCCCGCGAAGCAGGGGTAGGACCCCAGGGACCATTGGACGAGCTCCAAATGTGGCCCCGAACAACGCAGCTCGGCAACCCGAGTGCGCAGCCGGAGTCAAGCCCCATTAGAAGACGTTTCGGGGGCAGATTGCAGGTTTACCATTCATGGGCGTTCCTCCCTTTATTATTCTTTACTCTTCCTCTCTTTTCTCCGGTGACGCCGTTCCGCACAATACTCCGAGGTCGCCGGCGACCGGTCCCTAATGAGCGCATGTCGGTGACAGTACATAGACCTTATGTACAGCCTCTCCCGTGCGCGGTGCTCCTTCTTCTGGATCCCCCCTCTCTCTCGCCGGCGAAACCAGGAAAATTAATATTTAAGGCCAATTTCTAATTTAAGGCGAAACCAGGAAAATTAATATTTAAGGCCAATTTCTAACTTAATGCCATTTCTACCGACCGGGTTTACCGCACTTACTTCTTCCGCATATTCTCCCTTTCTCGCACATTTGACCCGAGAAAATAAGAAAAATAATACTTAAGGCCAATTTCTAATTTCAGGGTTTACCGTCAGCAGAGGCTTCGAGTGAATCAGCGATCAACCGTTGCGGGGGGGCCTCGGCAGGGGGCACCGGCCACCCCCTTGTCCGGCAATTAAACCTCCATAACTCTCCCACGCGAGTCCTGGACATCGGCGTGCTCGCATTAGGCACCGATCGCACCCTCGATAATGAGTGTGGCCACGTTAGGGAGGCGCCGCCCCTCGCGGGGGAGGGACCCCCAGCAAGGCGCGAGCCACTCGACGCCTCCGCAGGAACGCGGGGTGCGGAGCCCCGAGCCACCCCGTTGGTCGGATCGAGGCGGATCAACGGAATTTCGAAATTCAAACTCACCCCCGAAGGATCGCGCAACCGACCCTGTCGATCGGTTAATCAACCGTCCGCGAGGGTGGCATCGATTGGGCTGGGAAATCGGCCTAACTGGCACCGGGCGTGGACAGGTGATGGCAGGACGTTCGCCACGAAATGTAAAATTACCGGCTTACGACCATCGTCGTTTATTTCGTCGGAAATACAAATATTTCAAATGTGTCAAATGTGGTACTTTCAAATTTGTCAAATGTTGTACTTTTCTCAAAACTGGGGAGAGCTGATCGTTTGAGACCTTATTACATGAGGATGGAGGCTACAAGAAAAGTCTTCACTCTCGTGGAATTTAATTTTTTTTTTTTATAAACAGTTTTAATGTCCGTAAAGAAATTCAGAATAAAATTGAAATCTCATGGGGGACGGGAAATTCGTCATAGCCTCCGTGTTCGCGTTGTGAAGTTCCAAACGATTCGGTACCCTCGGTTTGGGGAAAAGTCGAAAAATGTAACCTCTGACGCCACTTTCGTATCACCTTAACGTCGGCCCGCCTAATCCCCCGATCTGCTAAAAAGCGAGTGCCGCTCGTAAACGTCATTCGTTGAGATCCGCGAGTAACGCGAGACTCGGGGAACCGGCGAACGATTCCGAGAGGGAGATTGCGAGGGCGCGGCGACGCCGGCGTCGTCTTCGGCGTCGTCTTCGTCGCGGCCGCCGCGAATGTCGGCGCCGGGACCGCGTCGCGACGCCGGCGCCCGTTCCTTCGCGTGACACACTGCCACTCCGGCCTGGTTCGATGCATCACACGTGACTCCGAGTTATGAGTCAAGAGCCACGGTCAACGAAGGCGAGCGAAACTCTGTGAGTCAGTACCGGTACTCGCGATGTACACGTGGCGTCCCAAAAATTAATGTTTATCAGGGCTTAACGATTCCCGAAACGATGTAACGCGTAAATAGGATTTAATAAATAACTAAAATAATTTAAGAATTAATTCGTAAGCAATTTCTTTCTCGAAAAATAAATTTCGACGCGTGGAGGTAAGGGGGAGGGAAAAATAGTGCAGCGGGACTGCACTTTCTCGAGGGAAAGGATTTAACCCATTTTCGAGCGGTGCCAGAAAACGACAAACGGGTGAATAGGCGTCGGACTGCCGTTGAGACGTTCGCTTTGCGCCATTGCGAGCACGTGACAATTAATCCTCCAAGATTACCCGAGTCGCCGATGACACGGTAATCTATTTCGAGATCAACGCCCCGTTACTCGGGAGGATGTGCCCTCCCCTCCTGCTTCGTGCAACATGTGTCTAGACGGTACCGCATAATTTCGGAATAAATTCATTGAGTCGGGAATACTCGCTTTCCTGACTTAAGGTGATATGAAAGTGGCGGCAAAGAGGTATCGTTTAAAATTCCTAATCCGTTTCAAACTCCAGCACGTGAATATGGAATCTGGAAGGAAGGTCTCGTTCCTCGTGAAATTGGAAATTTCAAAATTTTCTTTAGAGACGTTTAAAAATTTTTCTTATAAGAAATGAAAATTCAGGAGGGTCAGGACATTTTTTACAGCCTCCGTACTCACGTTGTCACGTTTGCAACGGTTCGGTACCCCTAGTTCAGAGAAAAGTTTCACGAACTCGACCTCTTTGACGCCACTTTCCCATCACCTTGATTCAGGAAAAACCAGGAGACCGAAAACCTTTTCTCCTGCATCCTTCCGAGTTGATCAATCATTGCGAAAACCTCCCGTTGGCTCGCGAGATATTTTTTGTTTTTCCCTTTTTAAGGTTTGTTCAATGCGTCGGCCGCAAGTAAAATCGATGGGAATTTAAACGTTCGGCTCGCAGTTTGGGGAAAGACGGAGGCGTCGTCGAACGAGCTCGGGGCTGGGCGTAAAACTATTTCGACGCGCTGCGTGTGTCATTGCGTGCACGCAATATTTAGCCGAACCCCCCTGGAGGAGCGACGTCGAATGAGTCAGTGCGACGACGTCGGCGTCTAGACGCCACCACCCCAACGGGGCCTAATCATTCGACCGGTGCCCTTGCGACAACGAGCCTTAGAGTCGGAGTGGAGTTATTCGCAAGTCGGCTCGTTAAAAATATTCCTCGAACTCGTGCAGGAGGGCAGGGCGTTTCACGACCCACTAAACGCGTTTGCGCAGCTGTGCCTATCAGCCAAAATCCCGCGATTCGCGCTAATTTGCCAGCCCTGCACTTTATAGCCCCGAGATTTTATCACAAAAACGGAAAAAACCCCCTGAAAAAATATTGTCATTCCGCGAACACGCAAGTTTCTCGAGAATTCCCTCGAATTTACCCCGCTAAGATAACACAATATAATTTCATAATAATTTTCTTGGGAGTTCTATTAGTATATACGATAGTAATTTTTTAACGTATTTCCAACGAATTTATAAAACGCTATAAATTTAGCAGATAAATGCATTCAATTTCCCATGCGCATTTCCCTAAATGTGAATGAATTTTAGGGTATTTCTAACAGTGTACGAGTTTAGAATTCAATTTTGGGGAAATTTCGATGAGAGCTTTTATTAAATTCCAGTCGTTTTAGGGGATCTTAGAGGAAGACGCGACAGAATTGGCTCGCGGACTTCAAAAGAACCCCCGAAAGAAGTCTTAATCCACCCCCGTGTCGGGTCCCCCTGTCGCGAAGTGGCCGGAAAAGAGCGGCATTAGGATGCAAATCTTTATCCGGCCGAAATCGCCAACGTGTTCCAAAGTGACTCACCCCGTGTTCCTCGCGAATCATGCGAGCTTTTAATAATTCCCCGTACATGCGCGGGAAATTGCCGAGAGGAGGGAGTACGCGAAGATCTCGCTGTATTTTAAACGGGCAATTTCACGAGTCCTTGGCCACTGTAGTGATTTCATCCCCTAAATAGCGGGAGGGCGCTAACTACCCTTATATGCCACCAGTGACAGGAGGGACCAAGCCTCGGGCCCTAAAACGCATCTCGAACGCCTCAACAGGTCCATGAATAAGTTAGGGACGTTGCCGCTCCCTCCGAACCTTGGAGTTTAATAAACTTACGCGCACGGTGCGGGATTAATCCGCGATTTTTCCCTCCTTCCTTCTCCTACTCCACGCAAGGGGAGCAGGAACTCCCAAAGCGAAAATTCCTCAAATTTCGACCACCCGCGAATGGCGATTTAACTTCCAGATATTTAATCGGTTCTTACGATTTCTTCAGATCCCTCAAATTTCGCCCATCCCCAAGAAACGATTTAAATTCGGATTTAAATCGGCTCTTAGGAATTTTTTTTCACTCGCAAAATTTACTCGTCCAATTACGAATTTTCCTTAATCGGAAGAAGCGCTCCCGCGATCCAATTTATCCGCGGGAAGTAGGTGCCGCCATTTCGGTTCAATTTTCTCCTCGTGCCCCGGGAATAAATTGAGCGGGGAAGAAAACCGGGCGGAAGTAGCTGCGAGCGGAGGACGCAATGAATTTGCATCGAAAGTGGCCCTTAAACGTTTTCTCCCGAGCGCTCCAGATTGTATGCAAACTTCTCGACAAATTCGATATTAAATAGCTTGATGCGGTTGACGGTCTTCGAGGCGTACCTTGAACCTACGAGACCCGACAGAGATTTACCTACTCGAGAGCATCTCGTAGCGTAATAATTTTTTTAATCAAATTTATTTAACAAAAGGTTAATCGATCATTTTTTTGCGGGGGGTTGCGTCCACAGCGGGTCGATTCGAAAGCCGGCAGGGGAGGTAATAAAGTGCTCGCCGTTAATTATACTTTCCGACCCGGCTGCGTTATAAACGGGCCATCATCCGGAAGAATGTTGCAAGTAATGAAATCTTATGGGGTCCTCATACGCGATCCTAGGTGTGTATAAATCATAGCCGTCCATGGTGCACCATATGGCCGATGTTCAAAGGGCCCGCCCGCTAACGGGTGTCCATGGTGACCACGTGCCACGGGGAGATTCGAACAGAGAAGAACCCCATGGAACCCTCTGCCATCACCTCGATACAACGAGACCCTCAAGGGATGAATACACCTGAAAGTCCACGTCTCGTCGCTCCTCGAAAAAATACCTTCCAAAATTCCAGGACACACATACAAATTACTTTATTTTTATTTTTCTCGTAGACCGGTTCGACCATGATTATTGCACGTACTTCTGCGAGTCTAACCCTCTGCCACCACCTCGATACAACGAGGCCCTCAAGGGATGAATACACCTGAAAGTCCACGTCTCGTGGCTCCTCGAAAAAATACCTTCCAAAATTCCAGGACAAACATACAGATTACTTTATTTTTATTCTTCGCGTAGACCGATTCCATGATTATTGCACGTACTTCTGCGAGTCTAACGATCGAGTACATTCGAGAGGGGTTTCGTGAAGTTTCTCTCGCGTAATCGAGTCGGCACGAACTCCAGAGAGGGACAGGGGACTTCGATCGCGGGACGGCCCGGCGATAAATGATTCAAATTAAACTCGGCCGCAATTACTCGCGCTTTAGAGAGAAGAAAAACCGAGCCACCCTCCGCGAGGCAAGACGATCGATTTAATTGCGTCTCGATATTACGTGGACGAATACGTTCTTCCGATACCCACTCTATAGGCAGTCCTTTCCCCAATGAATATCGATGGTGGTCGGGACGAGAATAAAATCTCCATATACCAGAAAGCACCGAGCGACAATCACGAGAAAGTCACCCTCTTATCGACCTCTTTATCGTTAAAACAGAGAATAATGCCCGCGATAATAGTGCCGATCATCCTCGACCGCTCGATTACCCCCAACGATACCCCCTTCCGTGGATAATTTCCATAACAACCCTTTATCACTGATGCTCGATGCCGTTTAAAAGCGGAATCGATTCGCCCTTCCGAAGTCGACTCAATTTTTCCTTCAATTACTCCTCGACTTTTTTAATCTCCTCTGATAAGGGCTGATTAAACGGGCCCGAAATTGTGCGGATCGTAGCAGGAGAGGGACCCTCCCCCAGGAGGGATAATCCTCGATCGT